>NC_081408.1:141592276-141729776 GCF_030272615.1 Cryptomeria japonica | reverse complement strand
TGAATTAGTTTATCTAGAGGAATAATTCATACTACTTTTATTTGAATAGAATTATGCCCCTTCATTCCAATTCATCCTCTACTTTTGGAAGTGGTGTTTGAACAAGTTCCAAGCGTTCTATGCTTTGTTTTTCTTTTCTCAATGATATGTGTGAATCCCTATCATCTCATATTAAATTTAGCATTACTTCTTTTGGAGTTCTTGCTACTATTTTGGCCATGAAATATGTGATTATATTTTCTCATTCCCTTATTGTTGTGGTTTTAGGGGAGTATGTTCATAGGAATAAGGAGTTATTTTAACATTAATGGCTAATATATAGGGCTGATAGATTGTGGCCCCAATTTAAACATGTAAAACATTGAATATCTTTATCATTGCATCCTATTACAAATGGGAAGGTGAAGATTTTCCCTTGTGTAAAGGGTTTTTCCATTATTTCTTTTGGCCTAGTTTAAACTTGTGATATTATCTATAATACTCGCTCCTAGTTGTTGGATCAAAATGCCGATCTTCTCAAGCCTTAGGTGGCCACTTTTAACCCTCTCACTAAATCGATCAAGAAACTATCATTTAGGATCTGATGCCTAAATATTTCACTTAATTTTTTTCTCTAGTTCCTATTAGATGGGAATATGTAATTGTTTGGAGTGTTTTATTATATTTGATAATGCTACTACTATGTTCTCTCACACAACCTATGCTGGTACTCTTTTGGGATTGGGCATTTCTTCAACCCTCCTATTCCAAGTTGTTTTACTAGTTGGGGATCACTCATTGAATCAATCTTTAGATTATGAAGGATGTTTTTTGGTGTTAATAGTGCCTTGCTACTAGTCAATTTTCTTATGTTTTCCCTTTGTTGAATGTCTTATGTTCCACCCTTGCTAGAAGAATTCTAATCTTGAATTTGTGACAATGTGAAATTTCTTTGTGTACACTTATTATGTGGACTATGTCCTTCCTTCTATTCTTAATGTAGATAATTCTTAATCAGCTTGTACCAAAGGTTATTTCTAGTCCCTTGTTGTTTTTGGGGCTATTATTGTGGGTCTCCTACAACCTTATTAATATTTCCTCAACAAATTGCTTCTCTAGTTTTGCTTTCTTCTTATTGTGTTGCCTCCTACTGTTAAGGTTGCATGTTCTCCTCCCACCTCTCCTTTTTTGGGTGCTAAGGATAATGGTTTTTGGACCATTTTTCATTATAGGAAGAAGGCTCTTCTAAAGTTTGTTTCATATTCCCATGCTCAAGTGAAGGGTGCACATTTATTTATGTTTGGTTTTGCAATTGTCTAGTTTTGTTTGTTAATTATTGGTTCCCAACAATTTTGTTTAAAATGCTTTAGTCCCTATTTCCCTTTCATTATTGTTGCTTTGTTATGAAACTTTTGTACTACTGATTTGTTTTTGCTTATCAATATAAATATGTTTTGATTCACCTTCTAACAAATTTTATTTTTAAATCAAAACCTTTATTCTTTCTTATTGTACTCGATACATATTTAAACTACCTCTCCCTATATAATAGTTTCCGTAAGTCAAACTTCATTTAAAAAAAGAGAAATAAATAAAAATTGTAGTTTGCACAACCTGCGACCTTGAAAAAAAGACCATTTCAAAGAACACTTCTTATATACAAATATTATCTACCTTGAGCGTGATGCAATGTTTACGACATGGTTTATTTATAACTTAAAACTTCTTTCCTTATCTGGCGCGGCCTTCAATTTGGAATATATTAACACATTTGAAAAGTCACGCCTTCAATTTGGAATATATTAACACATTTGAAAAGTCACCATTTGTTGCCAACTGTTAAAAAGTATAAGCGTTGCCAATTATTTAAAGAATCTTTAAAATGGACAGGAAGAATATTAACCATGTGCATTTAGTTGGCCCGGTTTATTTGGTCAAGTTTACTCATATAATTCCGAGTCAACTGCAGGATAATTTTAAATTTGATTAAAAAAATAGAATAATCGATTGACATTGAGCAAATTTGGAGACTGCAAGAGCCATGAAGCAACTATATGTAGCTCTTAATTGCTGGCGTCGCCCACGTTATCTGAGCTGGCAATGGTTTTGATATGATTAGCATTAAATTGTTTACATAGTTTATTCACTTGAATCATTCAATGCGAAAAAAAAAACATTACATCACCTATCCTGAACAGAGCCTGGTCAAATTTGTTAAACTAAGATGGCTGGTTCAAGAACAATGTCAGACGAAGAACCGTATAAATACCAGGAGCTCCTGTATCGCATATCAACATCTCATCCTATCTCAAAGCAGAAAAGAAAGTTCTTGTGATTAGTTTCCTCAATTCTCTTTGAGAATTAGTATTGACTTCGTTCGAAATGAAAATGATTCTTGCTTTTCTTTCATTAATTTTCATACTCTCATTTTCGATCAGCATTGTCGATGGTGCTGGGTTAAAAGTCGGTTACTACTGGCATACATGCCCCGAGGCAGAGGGGATTATAAGTGATGTTGTGGGCAAAGCTGTTAGAGTGAATCCTGGTGACGCAGCTGATCTGATAAGGATGCATTTTCACGATTGCTTTGTGAGAGTAAGTGTTTTGAAACCCTACATGGGCTATTCAAAGCTAAGATCGAGGTGACTATTTTCTAAACATTGAGTTGTAATTGCAGGGCTGTGATGGATCAATCCTCATCGACTCCACAGCAGGAAATACTGCAGAGAAAGACTCCCCAGCAAACAACCCAAGCTTGTCTGGCTTTGATATCATTGATGCAGCAAAATCTAGAATAGAAGCGAAATGCCCAGGAGTGGTTTCTTGTGCCGACATAGTGGCCTACGCTGCAAGAGATAGCGCCCACGAAGTAAGATTTGTATTTAAACTGAGTAACGCAGCAATTATCTTAAGCTAACATTGCTGAAGTTGTAACTATGTAAATTCAATGTTCAGGTTGGTGGCCTAATGTGGGCTGTTGAGGGTGGACGAAGAGATGGAAGGATATCTCGAGCATCAGATATTCCGGGGAATCTGCCACCTCCATCATTCGACGTAAACCAGTTGACACAACTCTTTGCTCAGAAGCAATTGTCCCAAGATGATATGGTTACTCTTTCAGGTTGTTACTCTGCTAGTTGTGAAATTAATTCAACTGTGTGAATAAAAAAAATTCTAACACTTGTGATGATTTTGTTTTTGCAGGCGCACATTCTATTGGAGTTTCTCACTGTTCTTCATTCAGCGCAGATCGTCTGTACAACTTCAGCGGAAGGGGTGTTCAGGATCCTTCCATGGATCCTAGCTATGCCCTTCAGCTGAAGGCCAAATGCCCTGCTTCATCTTCTTCCTCTAGTGTTGTTGTTCCATTGGATCCCCTCACACCAAATAATTTGGACGTGAAATACTACGTCGATTTGCAATACAAGCGTGGGTTGCTGAAGTCAGATCAGACGTTGATGTCAAATGATGCGACCTCCAGACTCGTGAGGATTAACACCAAGTATCCAACCATTTGGAGGAGGAATTTTGGCATGGCGATGGTTAAGATGGGTTCCATTGGTGTGCTGAGTGGATCGCAAGGGGAGATAAGGAAACAATGTCGTGTCCCCAACTAAAGGAATATTTAAATATGTTATTGGTGTGGTATTGTTTTTATTTGTTATTGGCAAAGAGAAATAAGGGTCAAATTCCACGTAAGTGCAGAAGTACCCAATGAAATCAAATAATTTATGTGAGGAGGAGCCGTGCAATTGTTTTCGTTACCTTCACTGAACCAACCTGAAGAATGCTTCATGTGAAGTGAAATTCGTAAATAAAAATCAAGTGTGTATTTTTTTATTGGAATAAGCAGCCGAAAAATTACAGATTACATTTGCAATTACAAAAATTGAACAAAATCAATTGTTTTCGATTCAGTAAGTAATGTTTTGAATTTTTCATCGAGTATAAATTGATAATGCTTTCATGATCTTAGGATTTAATTCGGAGCAAGCACCATCTATTTTGTTACAAATAATTCTGAATTTTTTCGATTATAAATTAATAATGCATCCGTGATCTCAAGATTTAATTCCTAACTAAAAGAGTCACAAACGATGTGTGCACATGCGACATTATCCTGCTTGGACTATTGCCACCAAAGTTGAAATTCAATGGATCAAAAAAGCAAACTCACGTAAATCGAACCACATAATTATAGACAAAAGGACAGTAAAATACTAATTGTATTACTATCGAGCATTATTGTCTATCAACATTCTGGATATGCATTAGACAGTATTTATTTATTAATTAAAATTTAGCATATGTCAAATATGTATCGAGAGGCTAGAGAGATGTTGCCTTATCTAGACTACCATTTATATTTGATCAATACATCATAGATTCTAAGTGTACTTTGACTAACAAGATTTTAAAACAAAATTTAGTTGTACGATCTATAAAACATAGTATTTAATGAAGGTATAAGAGTTGTTTTATGCAGAATCTGTTTGATACTTTCATTAAATTTATGATTGTATGTTTTTTATTGAGATATGTTGTGTTTTGGACAAGGTCAAAATTGCTATTATAAAAAGGAAATAACAAGATCACCCAAGAGATAATAAAATTAAGATTGAACAACATTTGAAACAATCTTAAACATCTTGACATCTTCCTCACACCTTTGAACAACTATCCAACTAGACTAGTCTTCCAAATTCAAAAACCTAACAAAAGAAAAAGAAACCCCTTCAGTAGCCCCAACAACAATTGAAGAAAGAGGAACTGTAGAAAACATTGATGTAGAATAGCATGTTGAAAAAATAAATTTGAACATATGATTTAGAAAGAGGATCAGGTGAAATAGAAGAAATTAGAGAAACCAAAAGATAAGTTAGATGTTAGTTGGGAGGAGATGTCACAATATTTTTTTAAAGTTGCCCTATTTTCACTTCTCATAATTTAAATTTGACTAAGACACAAAGGCTTATAGGTTTAAACTTTAAGAGAGCTCTATTGATGCACAATATCACAAGATCAACCCCAAAAAATAGTACCCAACTCCTCTCTTGAAAGGAGACTAAATTTTTTCCCAAGGTTACAATGCTATCATGCCTTCACTAAACAAAGTATCATGATGGCACATGAGATGATTTTTTAAATATTGAACTTGTTGGTGCCTAGATTGTTTATTATTTCAATGAAAAGATACACATAATAGTCTTCTCTTGGAGTTGAATATAAATATATGTTCTCTTAGAAACATGTAACTATAAAGTAAAAGAGAAACTAATTTATACTAGTATAAATCTGTACTTCCTAATATAGCTATGGAGTTCAAGTTAAAAACAAGGTAGACAAGTGAGAAGAGAAAAGAAACAAAGAATTGGAAAAAGAGAGAGAAAAATTAGAATAAAAATATGAAACCAACATGTTTAGCCCATAAGAGAAAACCAATGGCTCAAACAAAGTTATTAAAAAAATAGATGAATTGCTTACAATTCTATTATTTATAACTCAACATAAAAGTTAAATGAGGACTACCTTGAACACTCACTTCTACCCCCACCTATAATTCATCACCTTCATCAATCCTTGGGCATATTTGGCATGGGTTGATTCGAGGAGGGAAAGTCTAGTGTTGGTGGGCATCTTAACCTATGTAATTGTAGTACACATTATTGCATTGACTCTTCAAATATTACAATATTCTATGACCTACCTATCTCTCATGGATTGGTGGTAGAATATTTATAGAATCTAGGATATTTATAAGCCTATATATGAAGAATATGTAGGCATAAAATACATTTTAGATATATCTACAAGGTTTTAACTGATTTTAGATAATAAGTGTGATATTTTGAAGAAGGCTTAGTCATATATCAATTATAAAGGCACGTCAGACTACATCTTATATCATTATTTTATATGCATAAGATGAACTTGAGAAGATGACTACCAATATTTTAGCTACCATTCCTAGTTTTGAATTTTCTTCTATTAATCACATGATCTTTAGAAAATTTAATTTATCTTCATCATTAATGCTACAAAAAGACTCAAATTGGAGTTCAATAATGTTTTTGAAATAATACATAAATCATTTATCACTCAATAATCTTATACATACATACATACATACATACATACATACAAAACACTAAGGATGCTAAATTTGAGTGCCTTCCTTACTCAGAAATTTTTATATCTAGTATTTAATGTACATTTCCCATTGTTGTAGTTGTAACCTCTTGGGATACTTCTTCCAGGATTCTTAGGAAAGAGGATCAAGTTTTCCCTTGTGAAAAAGTTGATGCACTATCTCCCTTCAACAATGTCAACCCAAAAAGGGGGTAGATAGAAAATTCATGTAGTTTACTAACCCCATCATCTCCATCGATGTATATGGGTTGATAAGTTCCAATGTAAAAAATCAATTCTATCTGTATACAAGTTGTTGAGAGTAATATGGTTCACTAGAAAAATTTAAGAATCCATGGAATAAACATGGGGCAATCAAGAAGAAAAATAATAAAAATACTAATGCAGACATGAAGTGTAAAAGTATGGGCCTATTTTAGACCATGCATTATATTTAAATATACCACTTATGTCTAGATTTAACATGAACCTCTAGGTCTATTAAAGCTTATGAATTGAGTGCTTAGTAAATTGAAGTGATAAATTAAATAAAATTTGGTATCTCATATGTGAAAGCCTATCTTTAAAGGTAGAGTAAGACTTTAGAAAGACATAAAAATAACATTAGAAAAAAAAACCTCTATGAAACTAAAATAATACTAGAAAAATAAATTGAATAACCTAGGTAATGTAGGAAGAGTTGTGATATTAAAATGTGTATTTGATCATATGTTTGTAGGACATCAATTGCAATGAAAATTAACTAGGAAAAATGGATGAGGTTTGATTAAAGTGTTATGTTGTATGGATTTTAAAAAGATGTTATTAATTTTTAAGAGATAATTAGGCATGTTCACAAATAGCAAGAAATGTGGCTTTTATTTGAAATATTTGTAAGGTGATTAGATTTCAAAATATTTTGATTAAAGATAAATATTAGCTAAGATAAAATTATAAAATGGGTTATGTTATTCACATCGAATTTAATTTATATTTTTAATACGCATGCATCAATTTAATCAAATTAGAGAATTTATGTACACATAAGTGCAATTCCTCATTTTTAATTCTACCATACTTCAAGAATAATATAAAATGATATTAATAAAATAAAAATAATAAAAGATATTAAGATATTATTTTGTTGTGAATTGTTTATCCATAGCCCTAATGGACCCATCTCTAGTTCCACTCATAGAATAACTTTACCACTAACTAGGTACATATAGATTTGGTAGAGATACTTATATATAGCATATAAATTAATTGATTATTATTTTATTTTACTTTACTTTTAGTATTTATTTCATCTTATATTTTTCCTTTATTTTCTCATTTTTCTTCGCTTTTTAATATTTAAATTTTTCTTGATTAGAAAAGTAATGAAAAATACTGCATAGATTGTACACCATGATTGGAATGTGAAAATATTATTCAAGAAATTAAATCTAAATACCTAAACCATAATGGGTCACTCTAGGAAACATACAGATTACATTATTTAATTAATTATTGTTTATTAAAGAATTTGTGTACATGATGGGAAAGTTAAAAAAAGTTTAGTATGTGTAAAATATACAAAATATTTTAACTAGTTTAATTTGTTTATAAAAAAGATGTAAATAAGGATTAAGAATATTAATAATTACTTTCACGAATAGTACTACATGGTATCTTTGAATCACAAAGTAAAAGAGGCCATGGGAAAATATATGACTAAAACAAGACAAAATAAAAAAATAACTAAAATTATAAGAAATAAAGATACATCATGATAAGAAAGTAGGAGTGTAGAAAGAGTTATCATACATCCTATTTATTTTCATCATAGAGCTTGCTAATATTCAAACTGAAGGGGAAATGTGAAGATTAGGAGTATTATGAATAGGTCATGTCCCATTATATAGATATTTTTATAGAAAAATATGTAACATATTTGAGGATGAGGATGTAAAAGATAATATGAGATAGTAGGAAGATATGAGAAAGAGATGTAATATGTGATATATAAAGGAAATATAGTTTATCAAGGAGATATAAGGATACTATGAACATACACAAATGATCTTAGACAATAAAAATATATTAGATTCATATATATAATATATTTTATTGTATGAAGGTTTAATGTTTCAATATTTTGTTCACTAGTTAAGGAACTATCTTAATTAATTCTTTGTCCCCTTTGTATAATTGATTCTGAAGGATAAATGCAATATATAGAAATTACTTGAGTCTCTGAACTTCAAATTGCACTCCCCAATTTTCATTGGTGATATGATATAAAACTCTATCATATTATGTTTTCCAAACCACAAAGGCTATTTTGTATACATTTTTGTTATTCATGGAATATGAGAATAATGTTTTCCCAAATATATTTGACCCTATCTATGAAGACAATTTACTTTCTTCATGTCATCTAGAATCTACTTGCTTAAAGTATATAAATATATGCTCAAATTTTTTTATTTGAAGAACTTGCCCTTTGCAAAATATGTTGAACTAATTTAGTCAAGTCACAAAAATATGCGAAGAAATCATGTAATAATCCTAAATTATATATATCAATAATCATATCATAATTACTCCTTATTCTTCCATGGTTCAAACCTAAATGTTCATTGTTGGATGCATGTTTGAACATTTTGTGTTCATGTCATTAAAATAGCAAATTAGAATGAAAATTATTGCGGATATCCAAAGCCGGCGTTCATGTCATTAAAATAGCAAATTAGAAGAAAATTATTGCGGATATCCAAAGCCGGCGAAGATTTGACATTTTCTTGCTTGGTCGGTTCATAGATACTATCGATTATAGTTAAACATAATTACGTATCAATATCGTAAGCTAGTCAGTATTCCCATTTGAGTTACTCTATACGCATTTTACATCCTTTTAGTTGTTATCGTTGACAAATCATTTTATATTCATCGAGTCGAACGCGTTTAAGAAGCTTTAAAATATCAGCTTTCATGGTCAACAATATTTTGCTCTCAAGTGATGTTTGCAAGCGGATGCGATAAACGAATTTCCGCGTTGGGTTAGCTGGTAATTAGTCAAAGTCGATGCCTGAAACAATTATTTTAATAAATAGACTCTGTCGACTCTGGCTTACACAACTCATTCTATGTAGACTATGTCATGGGCATGATCGATATAAATAGAGACATTACCGAATTGAATTGAAACAACATTAATTTAATCATAGCCCAAGCATTCAAGCCTTCGTTCTTCAAAAAGTAGTTCTGCAAAGCTTTTCTCAAAGGCCGAAAGCAAGCCTAGATTTTTTCTGTTCCTAATATATTGGTACGGCCGAAGGCAGAGATCCACAAGAATGAAGACTTCGACATCCTTGTTGATTATTACCACCATGGTATGCTACATATGCTCTGTCTATGCGCAGGCGAATGGGCTGAAGGTGGGTTATTACCGCCATAAATGTCCTCAAGCGGAATCCATTATAAAGAGAACTGTCTCCAAAGCCCTAAAAGAGGACCCTACATTAGCAGCTCCTGTAATCAGGATGCACTTCCACGACTGCTTTGTTAGGGTAAGCAAATCGCCCTTAAAGATCTTCTCATTAAGTATCAATTGTTTGAACTTATATAATAAGGTGATGTTTACAGGGTTGCGATGGTTCAATTCTCATAGACTCCACGCCCGACAACAAAGCGGAGAAAGAGTCACCTGCAAATTTTCCAAGCCTTCGAGGGTTTGAAGTGATAGATGAAGCAAAACGAGAAATTGAGGCCATTTGCCCTCAAGTGGTTTCATGTGCAGACATCATTGCATTTGCTGCTCGAGATAGTGCATCCAAGGTTGCTATCTCTTTTTACTCACTCCTGTCATAACCATAATATCTTAACAATCAGAGCAATTTGTATAGAAAGTTTACTCAGTCTCTCCGGATTGTGGACTACTTGTTTTTGCAGGCAGGTAAAATGAATTGGCGAGTCCCAGCCGGTCGAAAAGACGGGAGAATCTCTAAAGAAGAGGATATCATCGGGAACTTACCTCCTCCATCTTTCAACGTCCAAGAGTTAACGGATATATTTGAGAAGAAAGGTCTATCACAGGAAGATATGGTAACTCTTTCAGGTGGGTAGCATTAAAATTTTGATCAAGAATTATTTCTGGCAGAGATTAAAGACATTTTTTTGTCTCATTTCATAGTTTTCTAATAAGGAAGATATGGATCATCGCATTTGGATGCAGGTGCACACTCCATTGGTGTATCACATTGCTCTTCATTTCGTGACAGACTTTACAACTTCAACAACACAGGCGCTGCGGACCCCACACTGGACTTTCAACTGGCGCAGCGACTCAGGCTTACTTGCCCACCTGCTGATACTCCCGACCCAACCGTATCTTTGGAGGAAATTACCCCCACTCGGCTTGACAACAAATATTACACACAGCTTTATAGAAAGCGGGGATTATTAACATCGGATCAAACGTTACTTTCAACTCCTTCCACACGAAATATGGTGAAGAGTATCGTGGTGAATCCATCTAGTTGGCGTAACAAATTTGGTGAATCCATGGTGAAGATGGGTAGTATCGATGTGTTGACGGGATCGGCGGGTGAAATACGAAAGAACTGCCGCATCGTCTTGTGACGAAATTTTCATGCCGATATTCTGTACTGATTTCATCATAATATTATTTTATTATTTTATTCTCTTTCGAATCAAGTAAGACTCGTGTTCAGGCTGCCTCGTCAACCACATTTACTACTTGTATTTCGATATCCACCTTCTAATATAGAGGGAAGCCAGTAGATTTGAATTTTCAAAATTATTTCTTTCTTAAATCTAATGTCATTGTATCTCTGATTTAACACTACCACTTCTACTAATAGGAGGTGCAATGGATACACATTTTAAATTTATATTAAGTATATTTGAGAAGATATCTATATTTAAATTTATAAATAATATTTTATTAAAACTATTTATGAAAACCTAGAATTTCAAAATTTCGAAATCTTTCATTTCCTTTCTCTCTATCTCCCATCTCCAATAACATAGATTCCAATCTGTCACAAGCTTACTATTATCAACATTCAAAACTTTAGTAAATTTGTGAAAACTGGATATTTTGGTTGTAACATATTGAAATGTATTTGAAATAAAAAAATTATTGAACAAAAAGATGTAAATGATGTGATCTGTAATTTTGTATGGAGTACTTGTGTTGATGGTGTTGATCTTGTTCATATGATTTCTTGTTTCAATTGAGACAACGATGACAATATTTTAGATGCAAGCTATCAAAAATTTGCTAAGTAATTTGTTTGTTTCAAGCATGTTGGATATGTACCTTATGATAATGTTACTCAAATGTCTCCTAAGAAATAAATTCTAGAGTATTTCAATTATTTTTCTTAACTGATATCAAAAATGCAATTACTTGTGTTCAATATTTATGCGTAAGAGAAATTTAGTATTTACCTTTTGATAAAAAGTGCAAGATTTCTATCATTAAATAGAGAGCAACCAACTAGCAAAATAAATAGAATTACACAATAACATAGATTGGTGATAGCCCACTTGTAGTCTCTTTCCGAAATCACCTCCGTGAATCTACAATAATAACCTTAAGAAATATAGTCACCTCCAACATACACACCTAAGAGCTTTATGCTACTCTTTATCTTCAAGGCTATTTCCATTTATCATTTTCTATTTGAAAAATCTTTTTGTCCATTTATCATTAAAAACACTTTTTTCCATAACCCTACAAAAAATTAAAAACTGCAAATTTTGAATATCCTACCTTTAAATCCCTATGGTAGAAACCCCTTTCATGGTGATATCACACCATGTAAATTAGCTACTAGATATACTTTTGTGTTTTCATTTCATATCCCATTACACACCTAAATATGAAGATTATATTTATAAGTGAAACTAAAACACTAACATGAAAAGGGAAAAGCTTCATATCTAATATTTATCATTATCATTTATGTGATTCATTTATCCTTGAGTTGATATATGCATCACCTTTTGATTGTTTCAACTAGGGTTCGCTCTAATACACTTGAGTAGGGATCTTCTTTACATATATGCACTTATTTTATTGGCACAATCTTATACACACATAAGGTTTTAAGAACACACTTTTATTTCAGATCCAACTTGGCTATTTATGGAGGTGAAAACATAAAAAATGAGGTTAATTAAGGCAAGACCCTATATAGCCATGACACCATTTTTGTCCTCTTTTGTGCATTCATAGGCTCATATATAGGTTTCACCCCTTGTTCTAGGTACAAAAGAGCTAAGAAGTTTGAGAAATAGATTACCAAAAAAAAAAGGAAAAAGTGCATGGTTGACGACATTCAAGATCCTTCTTCTAGGATTCTTAGGGAAGAGGATCAAGTTGGCTTATGTGGAAAAATTGATGTACTATTTCCCTTAAAAAAAATTAGTCCAAAATGGAGTAGAAGAAAAATTCATGTAGTGGACTAATCCCATCATCTCATGCTTGTATAGGGTTTGATAGGTTAAAATATGTGAAATAGATTCTATTTCACATAAAACTTTGGGTTTTGGGTCCCTATAAAACTCATTTATCTTTATCAGAAACATGAACCTCTAGGTCTATTGAAGCTTATGGATTGAGTGCTTAGTAAATTGAAGTACAAATTCATAATCAAATAAAATTTGGTATCTCATAGGTAAAAATTTAACATTAAAAAGAAAATAATAAACTAGGAAAGACATGAAAATAACATAAAAGAAAACAAGACTCTAGAGAATTAAAACAATGCTAGAAAAAAACATTTGATTAACCTAGGTTATATATGAAGAGTCATGATATTAAAGTATGTATTTGATGATATATTTTTAGGACATTAATTGCAATAAAAATTAACTACGAAGACATGAATAAGGTCTAATTAAAAAGTTATGCAGAATGGATTCTAAAAAGAGGATATAAATTTTCAAAAGATAATTAGTCATGTTGTACAAATAGAGAAAAAAGTGATTTGTATAGGAGAAATTTGTAAAGTGATTAGAGTTCAAAATATTTTGATTAAAGATAAATCTTAACTAATATAAAATTATAACATAGGCTATGTTCTTCACATGCAATTTAAATTATTTTTTTAAATACACATGTACATAAGGTTATTTAAATTAAAAGCATTTATTTGTGCATATGAGTGCAATTTCGACTTTCTAATTCTACCATAGTTCTAGCACTACACAAAATGATATCAATCAAGTAAAAGTATGTTGATAAAAGTGACACATATGGGGATATTATTTTAATTTGAATTATTTATCCCATAGCCCTAAAGAAGCTATTTCTAGTCTCATTGAAAGCATAAATTTACCACTAATTAGGTATCTATAAACTTGGTGTGTGTGTGTGTGTGTGTATATATATATTAATTCATTATTATTTTATATTACTTTCCTTTCTCAATTTATTTCATTTTATATTTTTCCTTTTTTTCTCATTTTTCTATTCTTTTTAATATTTATTTTTCTTGATTATAAATTAAAAAAATATACTATTGACTTTTGACACCACCAATGGGACATTAAATTATTGATCAAGAAACTAAACCTAAATACCTAGACCATATATGCTCACTCTAGGAAACATAAATATTACATTATTTAGTTAATTATTATTTTTGGGAAATGGAAATAGGCGGGGAAAAATAATTTCAAAAATCCATAGATCTTAGGCCGGAAGTCTTCTTTCGGTCAAAAATTTCCAGGTAGAGGAATAGATACTAGTAAAGTCAACAATAGCAGCTCCCAGAGGTGGTTTTGAAACAGGAATCTTTATGAAAACAATGGTAATTGGTTTTCAAATGACAAACCTAATTAGTTTATTTTATTTGAGATCATTCAAAGGCAAGAACATTTGGGTATAACCAATCTATGGGCCTCAAACCTTCCCCAACAATATCTCATTGCATTCTCCTTACTTTTTGTCAAGCCCTAATAATACACCTTTGTATCAAGGTAGACAATCACCTCTATTTTTGTCCAACTTGAATAACATTCCTATCAATAGAGGTTGGTAAATGCACGAATATGAGACATGGAATGGACCCTTCAAACCAAACTTTTAGAAGAGGGTCTCAAGAGGTGTGTGTCTTATTATAGCTCTCCAAAGATTTTCCCAATCAAATCTCCATCAACTCTAAATTTGGAGTTTGGTTTCAAAATATTGGCATTGATCAATTAAGGTCATAGAACACTCTGATTTGCTGAGCCACTTCACATCTCGATGACTCAATCCTAATGAAGATGCAATTAAAGTTTGTTCAGATCACACTACTATCCCACTTTTATGTTCTCTCAAAAATATGCCTCTTCCTCGTTCCATTAATATTATAGAAGTTTCCTAGAGTGAAGATCAAGCCTCAGAGTTCTCTCAACCACGTCCCTCTAGTGTCATCATTCTAGCTATTTTCTCTCAAAATCAAAATATCTGTGAGGTTCTTAATGTGTTGGGGACTCTAACTATTAATTATCGACTCTTTATGAATACTAGAGTTTTATTACCAAGCTTTCAAAAAATTTATCCCTTGGGGATGTTGGAACAAATTGTGAAAGAACAACATATAAAGGCTTGCAATCAGTTAATGAATGAGATTGAAGAGGAGGTTTTCAGTCATGATCAAGTTTCTCCTCCTTCATTAGCCTTAATAGTCACTTGTTTAAGCTTATACATTATTTTTTCACAATGCAGCCAACCTGTGATTCACTGGTTGTGGGACAGATACACTAATTTCATCAACTTCCTAGGGAAGTTGTTCTTGTATCTTAAAGTTGTATTTGGGCTTAATGAGAGCTCAATTCCCCCATATTTAATCCCCTTAAAAATAAAGGGTAATGTTCATCACTTGGATGGGTATCTTCCAAGTCCATCAAGGCAAGCTTCAAAAGGAGTTCTTTGTTTGCATAATTCTCCTGAAAATTTTTGTTTCATAGTGCATACTTTTCAATAATTTTTCATCAGATTTTAGTGAGTCCTTTGCCAGACTTCAGGAATCACTCTTTTCCATTGGATTGCAGAGTTCTAGATGTAAACCTACCACATAGATCTACTTAACATCCCATTCTTTCAAATAACTCTATGATTATCATGCTTCCATTCTCCAAACTCATTTTAAGAAAGTTTTCATAACAGAGGATAGCCCTCTTAAACCCAAGAGAAGAGTTGGAAGGCCCCCCAAAAAGAAGAACATGCTAGAGATCATTAAAAAGGAGGTTGAAGTGGGAATACAAACAACACTAGATAGTAAACTTAGCGTGCAAAGAGTGACACGCTCTTCGAGAAAGAAATGAAGATAGTCACAAGGAACGTTAGGGGCCTTATTGCCCCTCACAAGAGATGCCTTATCAAAGCTCAGATTCAGAGTTGTGGGGCAGATATAGTTCTTATACAAGAAACATAATTCTCAGACATTCCAAATCTCCAATATTATAAGTCTTAGAAAAAATGGAAATATGTAGACTCCCAATCTTTAGAGGATTCAGGTGGAATGGCTATCCTTTGAAAAGATGAGGAGGTTCAAATTACTAGCATAGAAATGAAGGAAAATTACATTCATATCCAGGTCAATCATCCTCATGGATTTTTCCACCCAATTTCAATTTATGAGCCCACTTCAATAATGGGGAAGAAATATATTTGGAATAAAATATCTCAAATTTTGGCCACATTTCCAGATATTCCTTGTATAATTAGAGGTGATTTTAAAGCAATACCATCCCTTCAAGACAAGATTGGGGACTCATTCCTCCTATAAAATCTATGCAAGATTTTTTTGAATTTGTGGAAAACAATGGTCTGAAACATTGTGCTCCTTCAAATGGGAATGTGACATGTACAAATAGAAGGAAGGGATTCCTACAGATTGCTGAAAGATTAGACAGAATTTTTGTCACCCCTAATTGGTGCTCAACATTCTTATTTCCATCCTCCCAAATCCTTCCTCTTTCTAGCTCTGATCATTTTGCAATCCAACTGGAATTATCTTTAGCCTCAAATAATCATAAGCCAAAAAAATCATTCAAGTTTGAGAAGACGTGTTTTTGAGATGTTACTTTTCTACCTCAGCTACGGGCATGGTGGCAAAATTCCCCATATTTCCATAGTTCTAGAATATTTCAATTTTGTAAAAATCTGTAATGGTTGAAATCTTAGATTAAAACATGGAATTATACAATTTTCAAGAACATTTTTACAAAAAAAAGGGGATTTGGAACAAAATATTAAAGAGTTAAATGAAAATATCATCCAACATGGATTAAATGGTCAATCCCTTAGTGAACAAGCTCATCTTAATCTTCAATTAGAAGAAGTGCTTTAGAGAGAAGAAATTTATTGGAAATAGAAATTTAGAGAATTATGGTTACGGGATGGAGATAGAAACACTAAATTTTTCCTCTTCTACTAAAATGAGAAGGTCTATAAATATGATTTCCCAAATAAATGATGTTGTTTGGGAATTACTGATTGATAAGGTTAAAATTTAAGAAGAAGCAATAACTTTCTTCTCAAATTTATTTACAGGAACAGATGGAGAATTTAATGGGGCACACTTATCTAGACAAGAATGCCTATAGCATATCCCTAAATTAGTATCTAAGACAGCTAATGATGATCTCTTGAAACCCTTTACCATGGAGGAAATCAAGGTAGTTGTTTTCTCACTACATCCAAATAAAGCTCCAAGGCGATATGGTTACACTACTATGTTCTTTCAAAGATGTTTGGATTTCATGGGTTTTGACATATGGCGTGTTAGTCCCAATCGGTGCTGAGAGGGGAGAGGTGAATCAACACTTTACCAGTTGTTCTTAATTAAAAAAATTAACTCAAGTTGTCACTAACATTCATCAAAATAAACAACTATTGCAGAAGTATAACCATGCATGAAAAGAAACACAGTGACACCAAGGTTTATCTCATGGAAACCCAAATGGTAGAAAACCATGGTGTGAGTAGGAACTCACAAAATTTGTACTCTTTTGGAGTACGTCCGGTGAAGAGTCATCCATTTTAGGAGATTAAAAAGACACTGTTTAGGTGCCACCCAATTAAGGGATTTTGTCTAAAGCATGTTAGTGACTTTACCCTATTAAAGGTAGCCTTGTCAAAGGTCTTAGAATCATCAATTAAGATGACACCCAGTTAAAGGATTTTTACAATGGGACCTATTAAAGTCCACCCTATTAAGGGATTTTAGTTGCAATGGATAAAGAGAAACATAAAGATGATATGCTAGAGTGGCTACTCATTACCTTGATCAGATCACGCCAAATAATCACACTATGTCTGCATCGGTTGTGTCTGTTCTGCACAATACTGATTTCTTGAATCCACCTTCAACTCTATCCTCCACCAATTTGCTGATCCTTGGATTCCACACTGTTGGTCCTTTGTCACTTGGGTCACCACTCTATTGAACTCCACTCTACCGGTCCTCTGTCACTTGGCTCTGCATTCTCTTAAACTCCCCCTATGTACACTTTCACATTATCTCCATTCACCTTGACAACAACCATCTCAAGAATGAGATATGTAAATTTATTGACCCTTTAGTCTGTCGCCAAATTTCCCTCCAAAACATCCCTTTCAAAATTTCATTATCATGCTTTAAATCACACCTCTGAAATCATTGCAGGAATCTTTATCAAGAAAGTCGAACATGCTGATAAGTCCACTGGTTGATTGGAGAAGACTCTCGATTTAACTAAATGTTAACTAAACATTACCCGTCTATCAATTACAGACTCTTCCGGTGTACTGATCAAAATCTGTTTAGCTGGTTTTCTCCTATATACCAGTCTGTTTTTTTGCTTAGCCAGTGGACCTCTTCTCTGTCGATCTACTCACCACTACCCGGTCAACTTACTACTTGTCGATCTACTTACTTCTTGCCAATATACTCACTTCTTGTTGGTCTACTTACTACTTGCGGGTCTACTCACTGTTTATCCCATTTACTTATTGCTTAGCCGGGTGACCTCAATATCCTAGTCTACATACTACCAATGGACTGTGAAGACTTAAGAGATGATGTTGCCAAAAATGACAACCATATCATTCACCGGTCATACAAAACTACATCAGAATGCCAACAAACTCCCCCTTTGGCATTGGTGGCAAATATTACAAACCCCTACAAAACTATGGCGATTCTGGCCCCTATTTCTAACCCCTATAACTCATAACTCACACTGTACAAGGTTCCAAAATTCCCCCTTTTTCCATCAATGGCAAAGACTATCCAAAATAATTGGTCAAAATAAAGAAAAAATCTCTTTGAAGTTTTCTTGATCCACTTTCAAGGAAGATTCCCATGAAGATTGAACCTATTTCATGGTGGTGAAGTGGCCATGTAAGACTGCAATGAAGACCTCCATATCATCAACTCTCTTACTATAGTGTCCACCCTCGATTTGACTTATTTTGACTAGAGTTGACTTTTATATTATACTTGATAGACTTATCTAGACTATATTTGATGATTTGGATGATGATTACTCATGTGCTTCAGTGACTTATGATTGATGTTAGACTCTATTGGACATATGCTATTTTGATTATCTATATGGATGTTGGTACTGTGATGATTGATCATGTAATTTGATGATATATGTACTCGATAGATTTTATATGCTCACTATGTGATGGATTATTGATAGATTAGATTTATCAGGGTTTTGATGATGATTATGATTGCGCTAATGCCACTCTATGATAACATATGATGAGATGTTTAGGAGATGTGTTTGATATTGTTTGACTGTCTTCGTGATAGAGACGATTCCACATCACTCATTGCGAGTGGGATGTGTCGTTGTGATTCTCTATCACTTGCTTGTTCTATATATGTATATGTATATGTGGTATTATCATTTTGTGGTTGCTGGATTTTGTAGGTACTAGACACCGACTCCACCCGGCTTCACAGGTCTAAGCATGTCTTTAGTTCCAATAGATTATGTGGTTCGGAGATGGCATGAGTTCCCCTCACATACTCTAGGTCTAAGTTGTTCACCGTGAGTAGTCGGTGTCTTGGCATAATTTGCCATGTCAGTTAGTAAACTTGGTCTTTTAGTATTGTGAGTCCAGTTTATGCCGGTTGATATACTTGTTTATGTTAGAGTAATTAGGTGGCTCTTGATGTGTGGTTTTATATTTGATAATGTTTATTTTGATGTATTTAATTTATATGTTTTGAATATTTAATTATTTGATATTTATATTTATTTGATATATATATATTTTTTATAAACTATGCTTGGTAAACTTTCTAACGTGACTGGTGATGCTGACACGAAACGCCCTCTGGCTCCAAGTGAACGCTTTTTGACCCAGAGCTATGAACTAGTGAGGCCAAAAACGGGGGACCTCATCCCCACACTTCACTTGTTCAAATCCGCTAGCACAATGGCCCAGCAAAGGAACAAGGCCTTGCGAGCACAATAGCCCAGCAAAGGAACAAGGCCTTGCGAGCACAATAGCCCAGCAAAGGCACAAGGCCTTGTGAGCACAATGGCCCAACAGGGATTTAAACCTTGGTGGCTGCTTCACCAACGAAGTGTTTCAACCGCGACACTAGATGTCCGAAGACAAAAGCAGTTTCTCAAGCTTTCGCAGTGAAACTGCCTAAATTTATATTTATTTAATAGTTAACGTTTATTGATTTTATGATTATTTAATAATTGATGAGTTTTATTGTTGTTTAATATTTATGATTTAATCTTTAATGATATTTTATTATTTAATTATTTATTTGACCTTCTATGGTTTGATATTTATTTGGTTCTTTAATTTATTTTATTAGCTTCTAGTTTATTTGATTTTAATCCGCATTTGGATTATTTATTTATAGCTTATATTTATTTAATAGTTTGACTTTTATTCCTAAGTGGGGTGTATGAACACAATAAATTAAATAAAGAAATAAAACAATCCCACTTAGTTGGATAAGTATATTTTATTTACTTTACCTACCCTTCACTCTCATTGGTTAAATTCAAAATGGGTGAATAAATTGTATTATATGGTGGGTTGGTAAAATATACTCCAAAATGAAATATTTTGATTGGCCGAGATTAAGGCTAGGGTTTTGGATTATTGTTGCTTTTAAATTTATTTCCCATGAGGTTTTTCGGGTTGGTCGGCTCTTCTCTGGAAATTTCTCCAGCAAGTTTTCTTCTTGGTTTTGGATTTCTTCTCTCTTGGTTTTGGCTGGAGCTTGGTTGGATTTTGGTTTGGCTTGTGGGAGCTAGAATCTAGGATGGCCCTACTATTCTATAGGCTAGTTGGGTGGGAGTGATAGGGTGGGTGGGACCTACCTATAGGGAGGGGGGAGGGGGGAGGGGGAAGGAGGGGGGGGAATTCTAGTAGCCATCTCCAAAATATCGCCACAACTATAAGAAAGCCCTACTATCCATCCAAATCAACATAGTTGACCGGCCTTATATACATAACATAGTAGCCGACCATTACACCACCCTATCCCCCCCCAGCCAAGAGTGTTACATAGAGATTATATACTCTCTCTCCTCTAAACTGGAAAGGCCAAGCCACCACCCCAAACAAAGATTCTATTCTTCCGGAAGCCACCCGGGCCGGGGTGGGTTTAAAAGAAGAAAAGATTCTAGTGCCCTTACCCAGCTTCTTCAACTTCAATCCATTACTTCAAGTTGCAGGTTGGAATTATTCACTTTACATTTTAGCTTTCAATGGCTTCTCTATGTATGCATTGTGTCTGCATTGTTTTTGGTCTGGGTTGAAATATTACTTTACTCTATGGTTTTATTATTACTGAAGATTAATATTTGGGAGGGAAACTTTATATTATAAGAGTTTTTATATAGTTGCTGGGAGATATATATTTGGTTATCTTGTGTATGGCATTTCTCGGCTCTATGAAAATTATTTGGAAGATATTGATTGATTTATCCTTGTTTTTATGAGAGTAGTTTTGTTTTTCCTTTTGTGAGTCCTTCAATTGTGATTAATTGGGATTGTCTTCATTGGATTCGTTGTGAGTTTTGTAGTGGTTCTGTTTGTTTTATACCATGAAGATATTTGATTAAATCTTGGTTTATAGTCTGAGATATTTTGGTGTGTTTATACCTATGTATTCCTTGTTTCTAGGCATCTCCTTTCATATATTTATTGAGCCCTTTTGTAAAGTCTAGATTTTATTATTTTACCTGAAATTTTTCTAAGTTTTTCGTAAGTCTTGTTCAAAAATGTTGTTTTTGCAAAAGAATCGTCTTAATGTGCAAAAGCATTGTTATGTATTGCATTTGTAGTGCTTTGTGTAGCATAAGCGCTGTCTCAAGATACATATGCATGATTCTGGAAACATAAGCGTTGTTCTTCTTGATAAAAGTGTTGTTCTTCTTGGCAGAAGCGCTAACCTATCTGTGTTTTGTATTTTCTCAATTGTGGTCATTTTTGAGGTATTTTCATGAATTGATTTTTATACCAGAGGCTTTATTTGAGGTCTATTAATATTCCCTAGTTTTGGGTTTGATCAGTTTTGATGCATTTTGATGGTTTTGAGTATATTTTCTTCTCTACACCATTGTGTATATTGTAGACTATCTTCCATGTGGATAGGCCATGAATGATTGAGATGATTACTATGTTGTTTTGGACCAGCAAGTGAGTAGGCCTTTCTATGATGTTATCTTTTATTTGATGGCAACATTTGATGGCTTGATATGCCTTTGTTTATTGCTAGCCAAGAGGCTCATTTTTCTATATTGATGTTGTACGAGTATGTGTGGAAGTTTTTGGCTACATTGACTATTAGTTTCATGTAATTATGTTGGTAGAGCCTCTTTTGATTTATTGTTGGGCCATCTTAGGAGGAGTGGGCTTCCTTGTGATGATCGGGGTCATGAGAGATAGGCTTGCATGAGGTTCCTTGTAAGGATGCATGAAGTCTAGACCACCAGGGCACATTGGAGTTTTCTGTTATTTGTAAATAAATGATAACCTAATAATTGATGGGTTGGGTAGTTAGATTAATTAATAAGATGATAAATTGGTTTGTGCCTCATGACTTAGTCCCAGGGAGGATGTTTTAGGATAAGCATGAGAAGGTCATGAAGATGGTAAGAAAATCTCCCTTAGTCTCTCGTAGGTTGAGATGGCTCCATATGTCCATCAAGATAGTGCCCTGTGTTATTATGTTATTATGTTATGAGGATGGCATGTGATGACACTCCACTCCTACATGTGTTTCCCCTTTATGATTATGATTAAACATATTGGATGCGTTTATGTCTTGATGAGTTTTATGCCTCTAGGAGTTCATTCTTGTTGTATTGTGTGGGTTCTTGCTTGAGAGTCCTTGTGTGGTTAGTCTCTTCAGTTAGAGTTCCATCTTAGGTTTAGAGTATGTGTTGGGATGTTGTGTCATCTCCTAGCACGGAGGGTGGTTCCTTTGGCTCCACATGGTTGGGAGGTTGGTGCTTTTATCCATTGGGATCTTCTCTTGGATTCTTCTTGCGTAGATGTGGATTCTTCTTCGTGATGTACTATGGATGTACCTTGTAGCAGATTTATGTAAAGGATAAGATAGAATGCATGTAATGTAGCATTCTTGTATATCATAGATGGAATCTTGTAATAGAAAGAGCTATGCTCATAGTATATTTAATGTACTTATATTTGTAAGATGAATTGTAGTTGGAAACTGGAATTAAGGCATATTTGTATTTGTACTATTGTAGAGATGTGATTTTATGAATCATGAAAATAAAGTGGATTATAGTTAGAATAGAATGGAATTGCTTTATGGATTAGTTGTATTATTTCATGGAATGTTTGGAGGATAGTTAGAATGTTAAATAATCTTGAAAGAGGAATATTCGTAGATTAATAAGTGAATATGTTAGAAGATGTTAATTGGATCTAGTAAATAAGAATGATTCACATAGATGCATTGGTAGAAAGGAAATTATGCATATCATGAGGAATAAGTAATGTTGTAGGCTACATATCTCATGGTTACAGAATTAGAATATGATGCATTAATGAAGGCAAAATATACCTATCGTGTGTGTGTAGAGCTTTGCTTGAGGTCCTAGATTTCAGGTTGATAGGAGTCACAATCATTAGACTGACAAGAGACCTACTCCTTCTCAGCTAGCATAGAGTTCACAACCAACTTCTAGTAGAGGCAGTGTTCAGGAGTTGAGTATAGTACCAGGTAGCAAAGTGTTTGTCAGGAGAGATTGCTTCGCATGTGGACAGCCAGGTCACTATGTCGTTCATTGTCTTGAGCATGCTTCTCATATGTCAGGGCAGAAGAAGCCAGCTACTTCTGAGCCTACAGTTGGAGATGTAAGTAGGTCTCATCGCGTTTTTACAGTGGTTGATAACCATCAGGCTGAGCATCAGGTCACCATTGTAGAGACATTGGGTGTGATAGGTGGTATCTCTTGTTTAGTGTTATTTGATTCTGGAGCATCGAACTCTTTTATTTCTCCTTTTCTAGTAGAGCGATGTGAGCTTGCTACGGAAAAGCAAGATGATAGGTGGTAGGTAGAGTTAGCTATGGGGTTCAAAGTGGTAGTGGGTTCCCTTGTGCTTAATTGTCCTTTAGGTTTAGGAGATTGCCATACTTCTGTGGATCTTCGTGTTATGTCTTTGGGATCTTATGATGTGGTTCTTGGTATGGATTGGCTTGGATCTCACCAAGCACAGATATATTGTAGAGGTAAGAGAGTGCAATGGATGGATGATAGTGGGGAGAGTGTGGAGACTATAGGTATTCAGAGACCTATCTCTCTCTGCATGATTTCTGCTATGTAGATAAAGACGTGTGCATGTAAGGGTTGCCAATTGTTTGTAGTTAGAGTGAAGGATGTGAATGAGGGAGTTAGCTCAGAGGATTTATTGCAGCAGCATCCCATTCTTAAGGAGTTTGTAGATGTTTTTCCTAGTGAGATTCCAAGTATTCCCCCTCGGTGAGATATAGATTTGAGGATTGATTTGGTGCCAGGAGCTGAGCCTATTTCTAAATCTCCCTATCAGATGACCATGCAAGAGTTGAAAGAGTTGAGGGTTCAGTTAGAGGAGTTTTTGGCGAAGGGGTTTATTCATCCTATTGTGTCCCCTTGGGGTGTACCTATGTTATTTGTGAAGCAGAAGGATGGATCTCTTTGATTATGCATTGATTATAGACAACTTAATAAGGTGATGGCGAAGAACCGATATCCCTTGCCTCAGATAGATGATTTATTTTACCAAATTAAGGATGCCAAAATCTTCTCTCAGATTGACCTTAAGTCCGAGTATCACCAGTTGAGGATTCAAGAGGCAGACATTCATCACACAACTTTTCGCACTAGATATGGTTATTATGAGTTCACAGTTGTATCTTTTGGTCTCACGAATGCACCTTCGGTTTTTATGAGCTTGATGAATGGTGTATTCAGGTTGTATTTAGATAGATTTGTATTAGTATATCAAGATGATTTATTTATTTATTTGAGATCAGTTCATGAGCATGAGGATCATGTGAGGAAGGTTTTGCAGTGTCTTAGGGAGAATAAACTATATCCCAATTTGGTGAAGTGTGAGTTTTTCCAGACATAGGTGAGTTATCTTGGTCATGTGATTTCTGGAGAGTGTACCATAGTTGATCCCTCAAAGATTCAGGTGATTGTCGATTAGCCAACATGCACTAATGTGGGAGAGGTGCATATTTTCATGGGTTTAGGAGGATATTATCACAGATATGTTCAGGATTTCTCCCGGATAGCTCATCCTATCACTTCTCTTTAGAGAAAAGGAAAGAAGTTTGTTTGGACAGAGCAGTGTGAGCTAGCATTTCAGATCCTTAAGGAGCCTTTGACCAGAGCACCTATTTTAGCAATGCCAGATCCTTTGGGGGATTTTGTGGTGTGCACAGATGCTTCTTTGGAGGGTCTAGGAGCAGTATTGATGCAGGATGGTGGTGTGATTGCATATGAGTTGTATAAACTTAAGAATCATGAGTACAATTATCCCACTCATGATCTTGAGTTAGTAGCAGTGGTTCATGCTTTGGTTAGATAGAGGCACTTCCTTCTTGGACATAGATTCGAGTTGCACAGGGATCATCGCAATTTGTACTATATCTTCACAGAGCCAAATTTGAATGCTAGGTAGAGGCATTGGATGGAGTTCTTATGTGTGTACGACTTTGAGGTGAGATATATTCAAGGTAAGGAGAATGTGGTAGCAGATGCATTGAGTCGCAGGAGGCATGAGATTTGAGTAATGTCTCTTAGTGTGGATTTAAGGAGCTGTATTCTTAGTACCCTTCCTTCAGATGTATTGTATCAGGAGATTATTGTAGAGGTTGCCACAAGTAGAGCTCTTGAGAGAAGATATACAGGTTACTTAGTGGAATCAGATGGACTTCTTAGGCATTTGGGATGTATTTATGTTCCATCATTAGACGGTCTTTGAGATTTGATCATGTCAGAGGCACATCATGCACCTTACTCGGCACATCTAGGTGTCAAGAAGATGCACGTAGATTTGAGTAAGATATATCATTAGTCTGGTATGAGGAGAGATATTGCTGATTTTATGGCATGTTTCCTAGAGTGTCAACGAGTGAAGGCAGAGCATCAACATCTCATAGGGTTATTACAGTCACATTTAGTTCTAGGATGGAAATGAGATATTATATCTATGGATTTTATAGTTGGATTGTCCATGTCTTCACGCCGTCATGATGCTATTATCGTCACTATAGTCAGATTGACCAAAGTAGCACACTTTTCTCCGATCAAGTCTTCATATTCACTAGCGATAGTAGCTCGGTTTTTCTTGGAGGGAGTTGTGAGGTTTCATGGTATTCCTCGATTGGATCATATCAGATCATGATCCAGTACGTAGTTGAACTTTAGTTCATCTTATCACCCTAAGATAGATGGACATATGGTATTCCTTCATGGTACAAAGTTGAACTTTAGTTCATCTTATCACCCCAAGACAGATGGACAGATAGAGAGGGTGAATCAGGTTTTGGAGGATATGTTGAGGATGTATGTGATGGATCAGAAATCTCGTTGGGAGGAATATCTCTATTTGGTTGAGTTTGCATACAATAATGGTTACCATAGCTCTATTGGTATGTCTCCTTTGTTTGCATTTTGAGTTTATTGGCATTTTTCATAGAGATTGCATTAATGATATGTTGTCATTGATGTCAATTGAACTGGTAAAATATTTTCATGTTATTACTGATATTGCTGTTTTTGATATTGGCTAGTAACCAATAAGAAGAGAGTTGTAGATGATGTTGTAACTGATATGTAAAGTTTGTGAGTTGAACCAGTGAACCAGTGTAAAGGGTCAAGCCTTTCTATGTAATGTAACTGGTAAAACCTATCAGCTGTTAAACCCTAATTGATCAATTTTGTTGGGTTACTATCTGATGAGCAATAATGATGGAGACACGTGTGATCATTGTATGAGGATAAATTCAAATTGGTTTGGCACATTTTCTTATTGTCTAGGGAAGGAGTAGAGTGGATTTTATTTCATGCACAACGTGTGATGAGTTACAAAGTCCAAGGGAGCAGTGATCATGGAGTGGTTGGAATTGTCTTGAAGAGTGTGAAGAGATTTTCATGTTTTCTAATGGTCAAGATTGAACTGACTTGTTTGTAATCTCAATAATGAGAATTAGGTTTTTGTTGTGTTACCGGCCTAATTGATTTGTATTTAAGGTCGATGAAGTTGTTTGTAAAGATTGTTGGCAAGATTGGTAGTAAACCTCTTGAGTGTGTGGTTTCCCAACCAGTGAATGGATCTACATTTTTGAGTGAAGGTAGATTGAAGCTTAGATGGATCTAATCAAAAAAATGTAGTGCTACTCACATAGATCAAGAAAACCTATTGTTTTCTAACAATTACAATAGAAGTAAAATCCCTTAATCAGGTAAGCTCTAACAATCTTGGTTACTCATTAAATCCTCTAACAAGGTGGTCCATTAGCTTGGATTCTTAAATCCTCTGGCTAGGTTACTCCTAATAGGGTATTGTGCTTCTAACAATGCATAATTGTAAATCCCTTAACTGGGTGATTCCTAACCGGAATTAGTTCTTAACATGACTTATTGTAAAGCTCTAACAGGATTTGGCTCCTAATATGGCGAACTTCGAAAGAGTTCAGATATCTATCCTTGTGAGTCCCATATCACTGTGGTTTTTACGTATTTGGGTTTTCCACATATAAACATTTGTGTCAAGTGGTGAATGCTTTTGTGGTTGTGATCTTATTTGTTGATTTGGCTAACTTCTGACAAGGCATGTTAAGTAGAACCATTGCGAGATGAATATGTTGAGTTAAGATTAAGCATTATTGATGTTTACAAGATTTAAGGTGTTTACTATTAAAAGTTGTCATAACAGTTAAACCTATTAATGTCAAGTATTCCTAAGAATATTGATCTTGATTGAGATATGTTTACTTTGTTTGTCTGAGTTTCAGCTTGGGAACTTTGTATCAGTTTTTCAATATACTGATTCACCCCCCCCCTCTCAGTATTCTATCGGGTACTTATTCTTTCATCATACCATCAATTGGTATTAGAGCTATCCAGGTCCTCTTAATCTAAAAGCCTAACAACTTGAAGAAAAGATCTTGTAGATCATGATGAAGAAAGAAGGTCCGAAGTTTAAAAAAGATAAGATCATATATAACATAAGTATACCACACCTACTAGACCCCTGACTGATGATCAAAAGAAAGAACATCAAGAAAATCACCAGGCATTAGAAGCTATTATCAATTCCCTATCTGATGCTAAATATGTAGATGTTCATGGTCTTGAAACTACATATGAAGTATGGAAGAAACTTGAAGATATCTAGAGCGGTGATGAGCATGTCAAGATTGCTAAAGAAGAGAGTTTAAGAGGTAAGTTTGATGACATGAGAATATCTAAAGGTGAGAACATCCAATAGTATGGTCAAAGGATCAAAGAGATAGTTGGAGAGATAAATAGTGTAGGAGGGAAAGTGGAAGATGCCACAATAATCAGTAAGGTATTGAGAACCCTGCTATCGGTCTATGCTATCTGAGTTGCAAATATTCAGGAGTGGCAATTATTGTTTAGTTTATTTAGGGTATTTTTGCAAGGATTACACTTACAGTCAGGTTCATTTATTAGGTGGTCTGCTTCTTTAATGTTCAGTTGCATGAAATCAACAATTGGTGCTAAATAGCATTGGAGCTCTAACAAACTAAGACTTATTTTGTCTTCTTCATCTTTCAACCTTCAGATTTCATGATTTAGCATTTTGACTTTTCTAGTAAAGGTTGATGTTGAACTAATAAGAGGATCAAAAGAGCTTACTAGATCTTGAATTTCCTTTTGAATTTGGTTTTTTTTTGTCTTCTAAGTCTTTGATTAAGGCAGGAAAACTTGAATATTTCACTAGTAGTGGACCAAGTTGTTGCAGTATATTTTTAACTTCTTCTGTTCTGGTGGAAAGAGCAACTTTTCCAACTATTATTTATTCCATTAAGTTATTTCCTTGCTTTGTTTCATATTGCCTTACTTGAACCTTCTCCAGATTGGTTGCCTCTGAACTACTTGCTTTAACAAGAGTATCCATCTAATCAATACTGGGTGCAGTATCATCGACGACAATGTATGGGATTAGGTCAGAGAGAATTGTCTTGGCAGAAATGAGAATTCTTGCCTTCTTTTTCTTTCCTCTGAGTTTAGGTTTTTCAGCTTGGATTCTCAATTTTTCTAAGACTTTCATCAATTTCTTGGGGGTCATTTTCTTTATATCAATGACCGAGTCACCTTCTTCTTCCTCCTCTATTCCTTCTTCCTTTTCTACAGTCTCAACTTCTAAGTTATTTGTTGTGATGATTCTTACCGTCTTCTTCTCACTTTCATTTTCTAAATACAACTTCCTCTTTGCCAAAGGAGAATTCATCACTACTTTATTATCCTCTGTTTTCTTCTCTTCCTCTTTTCCTTCCTCTTCTTTCTTCTCTTCCTCTTTTCCTTCCTTTGTCTTCTTCTCTTCCTCTTTTCCTTCTTTAGAGAGAATAGGATTTGGTGTGAATAACATTTTGTGAGTTGTATCCTCATAAGGAATGTCTTCAACTAACACTTCATCTTGATCGGGAAGCTTAGTTTGATTAGCTTCCTTCATCAATGAAGTGTGAACTAGTTGTTCGATATCCTTTGTCAGATTGGGGATGTCTGACACGACATTTCCTATGATGTTCTCAACTATGAAAGTATCAAAGTCTTCAGTGGAGTCTTTTTCCTTATCTTTTCTTTTGTCAAGGGTAGCTGCACCTTGGTCCTATTTTGTTTCCTTTTGAATTTCTTCTTTAGCTTCCGTTTGCTAGTCCATAATTTTCTTCCACAAGCCAATACCTTCAGTGTGCACTACTCCAAATTCACCTACTGCCACTCTCCCAATTCTATTCCCTATTTTGAAATGTTGAATGCATGCTTCAGCCACTAGTGAAGCTTGATCAAGGTCTAAGTCATATTGCACTTCCATGAGTGCTTTTATTCTAAGTTCCTTTTTAGTAAATGGAGTTGTCTTCCATCTACCTTCAATTTCATCTTGTAAATATGATGGGATTATGCCATATATTTCACTAGGAGTCCTACAAAAATTGTGCAAGTTCCAGATCAAGGCTTCCTCAATTTTCCTTTAGTCTTCTTTGTTACTGAGGGAATATCTCCTTCCAAAATCAAATAGACCTCCAAATTGTTTAATCCCAAGCACCAACTCATCAACTGTTGGGGATTTATTCCTTCCACTTCTTCTAACCTCCTTAATTTCCATATTTGATAGGGTGTCAGTGATATCACCCTCTTTCTCATCCTTTTTAAGCTTTGAATCACTCTTTTTCTTTCTGGTGTAAGTCACTCCTACCAGTTTATCTTTACTTGGTGAAGATATAGAAGTACCTAGATCCTTTTCCTTTGAGTATGTTGCAAGCTTGGTTGCTGCAGTCCCCTTAGGTTTTGTCTTCGACACTTTGTTCTTTCCTCCTATTAATTCTTCACCTTTAGCAGGTGTGACCCCTATTTGCTCACTAGCACTGGGGGACGTAGTGGCACCGGATGATTCACTTCCATATTTCTTGTCAAGAGTATCAATCATTTTTCCTACTTTTCTTTTCATGATTATTACCTGAAGTTCCTATTTTATTTTGGAGCTTGCCTCCTCACATGTTCCAAATCTCTTTTCCTTCGAGTCTACCTGTTTAGAAAAAAGCATATTGACATGAATTTTAAATAGATATGATCCAACCTCATAGCCCAAAGGTGGAACCTAAAAAGTTCTGGGCTGAACTACTTTAATGATACAACAATCTGTGTCTACAAGGAAACAAATATTGTCTTTGTATTTTTGTACTATTTTGATTGGAATTCTTTCCCTCTTGTGCATCATAATTTGGAATTCCTTAAAGTATCCCCATATTGTTTCACCAAATTTATTTCCTAGGTCTCTAATCATTTCACCTATCTAAGCCATGGTAGGTTTCTCCTATGCTAATACTACATTACCCTTACCGGGAAATTTTTTTTGCACATAGAAAAATATACATACCAATAGTGAGCCATATTTGAAAGATTGCTTCTTGTCCTTCTTAATTCTTTCAATGTTCACCATAAATTGACTTTGAATCATCTCACATATATCATAGGTTGCATCTTCTTTGATAATTCGATATCCATCATGTATGGCACCACTCGACACACTATTCATCCAGCTTACTTGATAAAACCTATAACCTAACACTACAGAGGCAAATCATACTTCAGAATCCTCAATATGGATGATTGTCATTGCTCTACTATCATATCAAGATTTGGTAAACTAAATGACTTCAATTGATGAAATCATTCTTAGGGTTAATGCTTCGCCTGTTGCATTGAAGCCTGTCACTCTTCAAATCACCTCCTTTGTAATCTTGATCGGTGCATGAGATTCCAAACACAAAAAATGATCTTGAACCGTGCTCAGTACATATCTAACCTAGTTGTCATGAAACTGATTAGGAAAATCAACAACATTACCTAAACCTTTTGTCTTCAGAGGTAGAAATTTTGGCTTCAATTGATCATTTTCATAGAACCCTTTAAAATCATATCAAATGAACTTGTCTCCAAGTTCTTCGAGCTTGCAATGAAAGTAGGAGAAAATATATTCTACCAACAATACACTGGAGGGGAAAGATGATAAAGTGCCAGTCATGTCGATTGCATCAACTTTCATCAGGTGAAACCTCAACTCGAGTTGGGGTTATTTGATAGCTTCAACCAACATAGGAGTCGATATCAACACTGCCATGATGACCTTCAAACAAGTTTTTCTTAGACAAGGTTAAATACTTTTCCTAGGGAATACCAAACACCACTATTTCTCTCCTTGAATTTTCTGCACAAACAAAGCTTAGCCAGTTTCAAATCGCCTTTGATTGCACAAGAGCTCGAGAGATTCACAAGAAAAGAAGGATAAATGAAAATGTGTTGACATTTCCTTATTTATCCGTAGAGATTTACCGACATTATAATACAACGGTCAGTTTAGAAACTTACAGCTTAAAGTACACCAATTTGACTTTACCAGCTATTTGTTACTGATATCGATACACAAATAACTAACTCACAAGACATTCTTCAATTAAGAACTTTTATACCAGCTTTTATGCATCACAACTATGCAGATAGACATTTGCTTATATTTATTAGGGGGATTCAAAAGTAATCTTACCATATGTGCTCCCCCTAGGCATCGATATGTCTAGTTAGAAGAGGAACTGTCATCACCGATGGATGATGACATGGTTTTAGAATGACCTTCTCCTTCTTTTCCTTCTTCCTTCTTGATCCATTTTTTTTCATTTCATTTCTTACTTCTTCAGTTGTCTTCTTTCCTTTCACATCATTTTGCTCTTTCTTCTTGCTAAACCAATTCTTTTCTTCAGACCAGTTGTCCTCCATGTTCCTGAATTATTTCTCTATCCCATTCTCATTTTGTATTTTTTTGCAACATGACCAAAATTACCACACGTGGAATAGGTGGCATACAACTAATTACTCCTTTTGTTAGGACTGACCGGTTTGAATGGTGATCTTGATATATTTGACTTCAACCTGCATTCTTCAGATCTATGTGCAAACTTATTGCATGTGAAGCAATGTCCATTAAATCTTTTTCTATTTGACAATACTACTAGATTGAGATCTACACTCATAAGCAATGTGGCCATACTTATGATAATTATGGAAATAACCATCAAAGGTGAAAATCTTCTTTTGACTAACCAATTTATTTGTACAGTCATTTCTCTTATGACCTGATTTACCAAAATGGTTACAAGAGGATTTGGAAAACTTCACACCTTTCAATTCTTAATGGTTGCTTTTATCATCCTTCATCTTCTTGGATTTAGATGATTCTCCAGATTCCAAAGGACCTGAACTGAGGTAACCAAGACCAGTTATATCCTTTTCTCTTCTATGAGCCTTTAACTATTTGTCTACCTTCTAAGAGCTTTCATTGAATTTCCTCAACTTCTCATTTCTTTCATTTTCAAGTTTCAACCCACTCTTGAGTTGTTTAATCTCTTTCATCATCTTCTCTTTTTCTTCTGTGTTGTCATGCAGATGCTTATATATATATATTCATTCTCCTCAGTGAGAATTCATATTTCTTTATCTTTCTCAATCATGATAGCATAATTTTCTCTTAGAGCATCTTCAGCAAGCCTCGTGGCTCTTTCAGCCTTTGATAGTTCTTCTTCTGCTTCCCTTTTTCTTTCATTAGCACTTATGCTGGTTTCCAATATCTTTGTCATTCTTAGGGCCTGACCTTCATTTTCTCTTTTGATATGTGTGACTTCTTTGGTCAGCTTCTTGTTCTTTTCCATGAGTTCGGAGACAAATTCTTCATCTTCTTCAGACCCACTGTGTTTAGAGAGTTGGTCTATGATGTCCTGACTCTCATTTAGCCATTGAGCTAACACCTTTCTTTTTGCAAGATATTTTCTTAGTCTCTCTTTTAGCTGAGTAATAATTATGTTTGCTTCATCAATCTGCTTCTAATACTGGTATTCTTCCATGATCTTTATCCTCAAGCTATCAAGCTTCACTCTAGAGGAATATGGCTCTAATACCAATTGTTCATCCCACTCTGTGCTAAGAGGGGAGGGGTGAATAAGCACTTTACCGATTATGCTTAATTAAAACTTTTAACTTAAGTTATCACTAACTTAACATTCATCAAAATAAATAGCTATTGTAGAAGAATAATCATGCATGAAAAGAAACACAATGACACCGAGGTTTATCTCATGGAAAGCCAAATGGGAGAAAATCACACTGTGAGTAGGAACTCACAAAATTTGTACTCTTTTGAAGTACGCCTGGTGAAGAGCCATCCCTTTTAGGAAATTACAAAGATGCTGTTTAGGTGCCACTCGATTAAGGGATTTTGTCTAAGGCCTGTTAGTGCCTATACCCTATTAAAGGTAGCCTTGTCAAAGGTCTTAAAATCATTAATTAAGATGACACCTGGTTAAGGGATTTTTAAAATGGGACCTGTTAAAGTCCACCCTATTAAGGGATTTTAGCTACAATGGCTAGAGAGAAACATAAAGATGATATGCTAAAGTGGCTACTCATTAGCTTGATCAAATCACACTGAAGAACCACACTATGTCTGCATCGGTTGTGTCTGTTCTACACAACACTGATTTCTTGAATTCACCTTCAATTTTGTCATCTGCCAATTTGCTGATCATTGGATTCCATATTGCTGGTCCTCTGTCACTTGGGTCACCACTCTGTTGAACTCCACTTTATCGGTGCTCTGTCACTCGGCTCTACATTCTCTTAAACTCCCCCTGTGTACACTTTCATATTATCTCCATTCAACTTGACAACAACCATCTCAAGAATGAGATATGTGAATTTATTGACCCTTTAGTCTATCGCCAACTTTCCATCCAAAACATCCCTTTCAAATTTTCATTATCATGCCTTAAATCATGCCTCTAAAATCATTGCAGGAATCTCTATCAAGACAGTCGAACATGCCGATAAGTTCATCGGTTGATTGGAGAAGACTCTCGATTTAAATGAATGTTAACTAAATGTTACTAGTCTGTCAGTTATAGACTCTTCTGGTGTACTGATCAAAATCTATCTAGCTAGTTTTCTCCTGTATATGGGTCTATTTTTTTGCATCGCTGGTGGACCTCTTCTGTATCGATCTACTCACCGCTACCTGGTCTACTTACATCTTGTCAGTCTACTTACTGCTTGTTGGTCTACTCACTACTTGCCACTCTACTTACTGCTTGTTCATCTACTCACTATTTATCCCATTTACTTATTACTTATTGCTTACTACCGATGGACTATGAAGACTTAAGAGATGATGTTTCCAACAATGACAACCATATCATTCACTGATCATACAAAACTGCATCAGAATTCCAACATGACAATAGTGGAGGAATCTAGGAGGAATTGCAACATCCTTAAATAATTCAATACAACCTTTATTTCCCTCATCCCAAAGATGATCAACCTTGTCTCCTTTGTTGATTTCAAGCCCATCTCACTTTGCAACACCATGTACAAAAGACTAAGAAAAGAATTTCATTTAGACTAGCCAAAATTATTCCTAACATTATTTCATAGGAACAAGGTGGTTTTGTCTCTGGGAAAGAAACCGTTGAAGGTTCTTTGATAGCACATGAGGTAATCCATTTAGTCATATCCCATGAATGTGAGGCTATGATCATAAAACTAGATATGATGAAGGCATACGATAAAGTGGGGTAGACATTACTTCATTAAGAGCTACTAATATTTGGGTTCTCTAAAGAAAGAAGTGGATTATTTCTTGCATTTTTTGAGCTAAATTTTTTGTCATTTTTAATGGTTGTCCCTCTGGTTTCTTTTCTTCATCACAAGGGGTTAGACAAGGAGACCCACTCTCCCCTTTCGTATTTATCATCTTGGCAGAGGCTCTCAAAAGATTGATTTCAGCTCACCATATCAGTAATTTATGGAAGGGAATCACATTACCCCTTACCGAGTTAATGGTAACTCACAATTTATTTGATGATGACACTTTACTTTTTGGGGAAGTCTCAATCTCTAAAGTGAGAATAATTAAATAGACTTTAAAGAGTTATTGTGCCTCTAGGGAAAAAAACAATGCACAAAAATCTAAAGTATTTTTCATTAATATTGCTCCACAAGTGGCTTATAGAATGCAATGTTCACACAAAAGGGTACAATGTAATAGATATGTGTTCTGGATTTATTTAAATGCAATAAATATATATAAAATAAAGGTAGAACAATTATAGAATTAAAATGAAAGACACAAACGAAAGGAAGAAGTTAATCTCACAACCGGTCCTTGATATGAAGCCTCCAACTACTTAAATCTTCTCTGATGCAACCTGCACACAAGCTAGAAAGGAAAAATGTTTGGGGCTTCTTAGGGACTTGCCTCAATCAAATCCCTATTTTGTTGTTTCCACCTCCACAGATAGATTGATAGAATAAAAGATAAATACAAGATAAGATAAATGATAAATGATAAATGATAGAAGAGGGATATGTGATAAATCTCAAGATGCCCAAAGATAGGATAAATAGATAAATATTACCAAAGAGGCTTGAGAAAGCCAAGAGAGTTGCAAGAGAAATGCTATGAGAGCTTGAGAGTGTTGTAGAAAGTGAGAGAGAGCCAGAGAATGATGTAAGAGCCTAAAGAATAAAAGAGATTGTATGGAGGAACTAGAGAGCCTGAAAGAAGAGATAAGATAGATTTAAAAGAGAGAAAATTACAGAAAGAATAGGTATGTGAGTTGTTTAGAATATTTCGAGCCCTTTACACTGACATGTGCATGTGACAAGTTGAAAGGCCCACTCGGAACTAACATTTGAATGCTAAGATATCATGGGATGAATGCATGGCGTGTAGACATCCGCACGATGTGCTAGTGTCCAGGCAAATCATGATAAAAAATGATAAGTGGCAAGAGAAACCGGGGGGTAACATGAAACGAAAGCTAAAGGATAGTTGTTGGAAGGTGTCTTGACCATCCTTAGAGGGAAAAGGTTGATGCAAGGGCTAAAGTGAGCCTACCAAAATGCTAGGGGAATGGACATCAAAGTGGTTACCAAATATGTAGGTCAAATTACAAAGGAGTATGTAATTTTTGACACTATAGTAATATATCAAAGGATGAGTATGTCAGAGATAATATGAGAAAATAGGAGATATATGAGAAAGATATGTAATATAAGATATATAAAGGAGAGGGAGTGTAATATAGATATTTAAGGATACTATGAACATACACGAATGATGTTTAATAGAACAAATATGTCTGGATTAACTTTGTGTCCGCTTTGTATAGCTGAGTCTAGAGTATAAATATAATATAAAAAAATTACTTCAAGCTCTAAACTTTGGTCTATTCTCCCAAATTTATATTCTTAATATGATATAAAACTCTACGATATTATGTTTCTAGAACCAAAAGGCCAATTTATGTACATTCTTGTTATTCATCAAATATGAGAATAATATTTTACCAAATTGATTTGACACCTATCTATGAGCATGATTTGCATGCTTCATGTCATCTAGAATCTACTTGCCTAAAGCATCTAAATATGCATCCATAAAATTTTTATTTGAATAACTTCCCCTTTGTGAAATACGTTGAAGTAATTTAATCATGTGACAAAAATATGCCAAGTAATGATGTAATAATCCTAAGCAATATATATGAAATAATCGTATTTTGATGTCATAATTATCTAATGATACATGATTTCCACAATCCATAATATTAGTCTATGCTGAATTTTTGGATTAGATTGTGTTTTTGATTTTTGCATCAATATTTTGAATCACACTCTGTGGTCCATCATCAAGATAGTAGAGAGAACTATGACTGTGATTTTTATTTTTTGCCTCCTAGTTCTCTCTACTATTCTGATGATGGATCACAAAGTGAGATTCAAAACATTGATGCAAAAATAGAAAACACAATCCAATCCAAAAATTTAGAATCTAGACTAGTGATAATTATCTTTAATGTTCCTTAATTCAAACCTAAATGTTGATAATTTACAATTTCTCCTTATATAGAATAACCTTTATCAAGAAAGGTGTTTTCATTCGAAAGACATATAAAGAGATGTTTTTAAATAAGATATTTAGTGGTAAAAATTTAACAATTCTATACAAATTCAAATAAGATATATGAGGCTCACTTAAATAGTTATTCAATTCAAGCATAATAAACATTGCAAATTCAAATTTACATATACTTAAAACATTGTATTGATATTTTTGAATATTTAATATCTGCGTTAAATTTATAAGCACAACCCACAAAATAGTTAAACTCTTTCTAATAAATAAATATAACTGTTAAAAAAATATCTTTCACATTTAATTAATTTTTTTTTTAATCTGAACTAAATTTATCAGCACAACCCACAAAACAGGTAAAGTCTTTCTAATAAATAATTATAACTGTTAAAAAATTGTCTTTCACATTTAATCAATTTCTATTTTATCTGGATTAAATTTATAAGCACAACTCACAAAACAGTAAACTGTAAATAATTGGAATTATTAAACAGTAATAAAAAGAAAATAAAGTTTGAATGAAAATATTTTAAATATTTTGCTAACTTATATATAGTAGCAAATAAAATTGATGGCGTCAATGAGAATCTATAACCGAAGAATTTACACTTGAAATTAGCTTATATCCAAGTGTGATTAATATTTCAAAGTTAGAATTCTTATGTGTTTGATTATCCACATATCGGTTTCACAGTTGAATTAGCCAGCAGTAATTTAATCCCTGAAAAGGTTTCTCAAATGATAAATCAGAATTAAAAAACTAGCGCTATCCTTTTAACATGTTCAATCAAACGCCCATTGAATTTCACGCCTGATTTGATCCTCCTCTTCCGGAGTAAAATCATTTTTTATGTTAAATCGCTCCCGAATTTGCTCAGGTGATAAATCTTTGATCTTGTCAGCTACAGTTTTACATAACAAGTCGAAAAGATTGCTTACGTTCAGAAAATTAGCAGCCTGCATATGCACAACAATTAAATTTAATATAGAATATAATGTACAACTACAAAATTTATAGAGAAATGTAAAACATACCATAAGAAGATTCACAAGAATTTGTTGATTAACACTTAAAAACTGAGTATCCCAATTTTTCACTTCTTCCTTTGGTTTATTAGATTTGTTGGCTTCCAAATGATATCTGATGTATTCGATGACTTTTTTTAAAATTGAGCTGGAAACATTTGTGACAGGAAAAACTCTGTCAATGTCAGGATCTTTTATATTTTTTTTGACAGGAACATCGATAAATTTTTTAACGATTTTCATCTGCAAAGCCTCCTCGAACTCCACATGAAACTTCTCGTTGTCTGAACTGAGTAATATCACGTTACGTTCCTCGGCCATGACTAATTTAGTACCTACAGCGGAAATCTCCAAAAGTATTTATCAAAATTTAACTCAACGAATTCCGCAAAACAAAGTTCATTCGGAGACAGCGATATAATAAAACGTTAAAGCTGTATATAAAATGGCTCTTCTTTAACTGTTACGTAGCTGTAGTGGCGTTTCCACTTACTTTATCCCTTCGTCTTCCCAATGTCGTTTCATATGTGCATGCGCAATATAGAGAAAATGCAGTAACGTAGAATGCACAGAGGAGGAGCATACTATACAACCAATTTATCTACCGAGATGATTATTATATAATTCAGAAACTCCTCAAATCTGTTCTAGAAATGAAAGAAAATTTGACATGATAAACGCATGAAGAAGATAAAACGTTATAATGATCATAATACATTTAATATTAATTTTATTAAATTATTTCTTGGTTCTTATAAAACTAATTTATCTCTTTCATCAATTAACCGTTTAAGTATCATTAAATAATCAGTTATTAGCAATGCCATATACTACTAAACTATCAACACAATTTATACTTTAATGTAAAACATAGTGGAGGTGACCTAGTAAAGCATTAGGTAGCATTCTCATTATTATGAACTAGATTTAATTAAAAAATGACATTTAAATTTTATATTTTTCTTATTACATGTTGAACAAAAGTAGGAAAGGTAATGATTAGATTGGAGGGAAAGCCATACTAAAATATCCTATAAAATAAAAAAACATATCTAACCAAACATATTACTTGTACTTAGCTTACTATCTATGGATTGGGCTTATTCATGTGTCTTAATGTATTTATTAATTGATTGTATGATGAAATTGCCTCATAGTCCTATTTTTCTTCATTATTTATTGCCTTATCCAATCTAGTGTTCAATATCATATCTAGATTAGTATTAGTATCATGTTCATGAACTATGGAATTTTATGGCTATCAAATTGTGGCATCCACTTCTTCTCACATTAAGCTCAATGGATTCCCACAATCAACTTGTTATAATTATTTTTTGCTCCCTTTGTAAAATTCTTAAACTAACTAAGAAAGTATCCAAGACTTTGTGCAAGAATATAAATAAATGAATAATTTGGTAAAAGATTCTATAAATAAACAAACAAAATAAAATTATGTTTTAGAAAAATAAGTGAAACAAACAAGTATAAAGAAATCTCATTGTCCATCAGTAGAATTCATAAATGAGCATTGAATATATGGATAAAAGTGATATATTGTATACAATAGGAGTAACTCCAACTCATATAGATTTGTAAGAGCTATATCTACATTAAAGATGCCAAAAAATGGTTACACCTACTTAGTAAAAGAAAAATAAATAGATAATAGATGTTGCACATACACCTTAGATTGTAACTCTAACCACAAAGAAAAATTACAAAATATCCTTTATAAAACTTTTCATGATTTCTAAGCTAGATGAAATCCGCATAATCTAGTTTTTTAGAGAAGGTAATATGTTAGCAGATTACATGGCCAATTTAGGAGTGGTATATGAGAAAATCAGATGGTGGATAGTAGGGGAAATTTTCCCAATACACTTGTGTGAGATGACATGAAGGGATGCAAAAAATTTGTCTACTCCCAACGACAAATTATCAATGATACTTTCTTGTCAAATGAGTAAAGTTATTTCTTGTAATAAGTGGATCCAACAAAACACTAGGGATTCTAGAGTGTTCTTGGTCACTTGGTTTTTTGTTTGTTGGTTTGGGATTGGGATTAAAATGGTGAACCTCCAAATCTGCAAGGGCAATTCTAATATGGGGGGAGATAAGAACAAAATGGAGCTGAAATCGTGCAAAAAATGGGAACAAAATAAGGAGTTGTGGATTGAAATATTGGATGGTGGTCTTGAACCATACCTTAAAAAAATGCATGGTCAAGACCCTAGGATGACAAATGTGTTTTTGAAGGGATGGAATAATGACATTCTCAGTGCTTACGAGGTTGAATTCAGAGTGGATGAAAAATTTATTGTCAAAATTACTGGTTGCAAATGGTAGGGAAAAAGTTCTATAGAGAGTAGAAGGTGATGAAAGAAGCCTTATCTGTGTTCTTCGACAAATAGATTGAAAGGGATAGAGTGAGGAAGGCTGATGATGTGGGCTACAACAGAAAAGATCTCATGAGTCTCTGGGAAAATGTTGCAGAGGTTATCATGAGGTACATCACTTTGGATAGCCATTTTGTTAGTATATTTTCCTATCACTTCACTATTTTAAATCATTTAAGCAATGATAGGAAAATCTCTTTGTCATTTTATTTACTCTCCTCATTGGAACATACCCTTTCACATCATTCCAAAAATAGTGATAATCATGTCTTCCATGAGGTTTTGATTCTTCTTATCATGGAATATGTCAAATCTCTTGAGGTCAAACCCTCCCCTACTTATAAAACTTCTAACAACCCTAAACCCTCGGCTAGTCTTGATATTCATCTAGTGTTGGACACTAAAATTGATGAGGAGTTGGGTGAGATGGCCATGGATTAGAGGGACCTTAAAGTGCTTGATGACCCTTATTATTGGCCCTTAGAGGATTAGGGATCCCCTTAGAAGGCTACCCCTGGTACAAATAGTAGTACGAAAACTAAACTTGCAGCTAATAAGTGCAAACCCCCTCCCTCCAAACCCCAAGAGTTGGGCCCTAAAATCTCTAAAAATAAAAAAGAGGGGAAAATTATGGAGACAAGAGGCAAAGGGAAAGAAGAACTTAAATTGGATATTCTTCTCAATGTGGATTAGGTGTACCTAGGAGATAGAAAAAGTGATGAAGTGGATTTTGATGTGCTCTTAGCCAACTTGAGTAATATTCAAGAGATTTGTTTTTGCTGGCTGGTTGTTAGTGAACAAATTTTTCTCTTTGCATTTAAATGATTAATTTTAGGACTCTGTTACCTTCTTTTAAGAATAAACGGTTCACTAAACAGTTGGGTAGGCATTTGTTCAATCACCTCCCTCTGAATTTTTGCCTAGGTACAGCTCCCTATCTAGATTTTTCATAAAGTGTGCTTTTGTTTTTTTATATTTATATCCAAATGAAAGCTTTTAACCAGAAAGCATATAAGACCGCCTATATCATTCTTGGATGAAAGGCTGTAACTTTCCTCATATCTTATAAATAACGGAAACTATCTTCTTAATTTTCAAAGTATGTAATTACAGTAACTGAAACAAAGTTCAATATACTTCTTCCAAATAAAGACGAACAGATTCAGAGAAAATGAATGCACCCGCAAACATGAATCTTTTACAGAGTAAACAACACATTCAAAGGAAAGAACATCATAGGAATAATGAAAAGCTGCAATGAAATAATCAAATACTGTTTCTTGATCGGATGAACATATACAAAGACATGTCATCTATTCGGATTCAAAATACACAGATCTTTCTTCTCCCCAAAAACAATATCACCAGATTTCATATATATATCTTTATGTAATCAAAGACATAATGATACATCTGCTAATCTTTATCCACCATAGATTTCAACCATCTGATTCCCCCTTTGATTAGGAATAGAAAAATATCAAAATAAACACATGTTCAAGTTTTTTTTTAAAAATCAGTTACTAAAATATAACCCTTCTACCATCGGTTCTAATTAATTTATAGTCTAAATGGGGGGGGGGATCTCCTTGAAAACTCGACCACTCCCCGATAAAACAGTTACGAAACCAAAACAAAGTATTTTGGGACAGTTGTCCCGAAGTTTTTGCATAACTATGAAAAATGTTTTTTTTTTTAAATAAAGAAAACTAGCCCAAAGCGGATGCATTATGTCATATTTCATCATCATCCTTTTCTCCATCTTCATGAGCATCATGAGCAGCTGTGAGTTCTTGGATCATTGATTGGCTTGGGACTTTCATTGCATTAAGCTTCACCTTTGCCACCTCTTTATTCCATCTGTGTTGCACCATCTTCTCTGAGTGCTTCGGTAGCTGATCATTCCCAATGAAAACCATAGATTCGATCCTAGCCACTTTGGTTATATCCTCTAGCATGAAACTACTCCTAACTCTGTTCTTATCTGTGTTCAACCGGAATGACTTAACTGCTTCTTGTGTACTTGCCCCATAGATTCCTAGTTCCCAGTCATGATCGGGATTAACCAATCTATTATCTTTGACAATACTACTCTGCAAATCCTGGAGTTCATATACAGAGGTTTTCACATCCGTAATTATCGACTGAAAGGTGAGCACCCACCACATGATAGTTTTCTTTAGCATGAAAAGTTGGCATTCATCAGATACCAGCTTAAATGAATTTTCTGTCAGAAATCTCGTAGTTCCCTACTCTTCAATTTTGGTAAACAGAGGTAGGACATTTTGCCATTTGTGCTCTTCTTTCTCTCATGGTACAAGCTGATTTTGGATTTTGGAAATCAGGCTCTGTACCTCATCACACAACTTCTGAGAGTCGGTAATGTATTTTTCACCATCTTTGATTACTTGTTCAATCCATTTTTCAACCGCTTCAGCGATGCTCTTAGCTCGTTGAACTTGATTCATCAACTTCTTGTTTTCTGGAGAAGTTGGGTCAAAATTCTCAGTGGCATGGGATATTGGCATTGCTCCAAGGCAATTGATGCTATCGATGAACTGATCCAAAACACTTATATGTCTTTTAAGTTCTCTTTTCTCCCATCCATCCTTCTCTGACCGGGTAAGCATCTTCTTCGCTGACACTTGGAAAAAATGGTTGTCTGTATCCCTGCTCATCTTTCCCAACTCTACTTTTGTTATTTCAAAATCATCAAAACCGACCTCTTTGTTCTCATCTTTCAGTTTGTAAGAGGCAATTTCCACTGTCCATTTACCAATTTCCTCATCATTGTTTAGGTGCGCGGTGGTCTTGAACTTCTTTGACTTTGGATTCTTCTCAGAGTACTTGGCAACCATCTCCTGAATTGGAATGGTCACAAGAAGAAAGTTCCTTTTCTTGTTCACTGAGGTTGTTAACCATTTAGCAGTCACAGCAGAATGAGAAGTTCCTTCAATCATCTTTGGGGGTGGCGTCATAGCCACAGTCACCGTTTGGGAGTCTAGAGAACAAGCAAATTCATGATCCAAATCTTCAATTTCAAAGATCTGAGCTTCGATCACGGCATCTTTGACTCCCATATCCTTGACCTGGTCCATCCTCCTCTGGGCGACACTACGTGATCGAGTATACCGAGGGGTACTGAAATCCAGAGTTAGGCTAGGTCTACGTTTAGGCTGAGCCAACTTGATTTCCTTACCTGCACGAACAGGAGCACTGTTAGAAGGATGTTTTGGTGAAGACATACTTCTCATAGAAAGAGACTTGGCGTCTGGCTTCATTGCTTTCTTCTTGACCACCCATGCCATGGTTCTGTCCAGAACTCGTTTAGTTCTTGCTTGAATGTCATCATTTTCCTCCTCATCCCAATTAATTGGGGGCATTTCATTCTCTACATGGGCTAAATACCTTGGTTCAAATAGTTCAAGATGATCTTCTTCAAGCCCTTTAATATCTATCTTTATTTGCAGAGAAATAACCTGTTCCAGCACCAATCTCATATTTTCTCTTTTGAAGACTTCAAGTTCATCTGAACAGTCTTCCCAGAAATCTTCTAACTATGGAGTGGGAAGATAAGGCATTAAGCCAAGAATTTGAGAAAATCCTTTGTTGTCAAACCCTTTTCTTTCAACATGCAAAGAGGAATTAAAATTTCTAAGGTCTGCTCCTATACTTAGTGCATCAGACATTGAATTACAGGATAACACTCCCAAATGTATTGGAAAATGACCATCCCACTTGTCTTTAGGCTGTGCCTTCTTGACCACGGAAGTCAGTTGTCTGCATACTTCTGCTAGGACAAAACAATCAGAACAGAAATGCGGAAGCTTGAAGGGTTCCTCTTCAAAGCATCCCACTCGTATATAGCAAAAGTGTGGGAACTGGATGTAAAAGCTTCTGAACTTCTTAATCAAGGACTGTGCATCATCTGAAATCCGTTTGTCTTTTGTACCTTTCAGTTCATGACACATTTCGCCCAGGAATGCATTTTGTACCCTTCTAAAATCTTGTAGGGCATTGTCTTTTTGTAGCATTGGATAAAATTCATACACCGGAACATCTTACTCAGTGGGCTGCTTGGGTATACTCGTTAACTCCTTAACACAGGCTAGACAATACAAAAGATACGAAGACATGAAGAAGTTTTGTTGAAATTGCTTGGCTAGACTCAACTGCTCTCTCATCGAATCAGCAATTAACTCCGCCAAATCCAGATATTGTTTTCCTTCAAGAACTAATTGTACATCGCAATATATCCAATCATCAAAGCTATAAGCTTTGGCAGAACCTCTCGCTCGATGCAACAGAAGCATTACATCATGGATATGTGGCAATATGTGGTTCTTGTTAGGATTTTTAGGCAGTCTAGAACTACCTCTCTGAGGGACCTTCAACCAGAACTTCGCCATATTATTCCTATGTCCAGCTCTATCTGCATTGAACTCACTAATTGACTGAGCAGGGAAGAAATTAGAAAATTGATAATGCATATTTTGAACATTGAAGCAATCACTTCGTGGTTAATGGCGAGAAGGGTTTCGCCGTTATCTCTTTTAATAGTTTCAGATACAGGGTCATATCTGGCAATACACTCCCGAACAAGCTCTAGACAAGGAATTGCGGGAGGAAAGGCTGCAGCTTCTAAAAGTCCATTACTCAAAATCTCTATACAAAAAGACTTATCAACACCCCTGAACACCCTTTCTTTCAAATCTTCAAGGTTCTCACCCTTCAGGTTAGTATCACTAACTATGGCTTCTATGGATGCCATGCTAAAGATGTTTCCAAACAAGTGTAGGGTGGACTTCATGATTTGAAAACAAGAAACTCAAACTTGATTGCGGTGAAACCTTCTGTATGAGAGAAAATGCAAGGGAAAACACTGGAGAAAATATGGAAAGACTCACCTTCATAGTTGTATAATCAGACGACGACTAGCAGCAAGAAAAACTCCTATCTAGGTACAATATAAACAAAAATCCAGCAGCAAGAAGCAAATGCAAAACATAAATGATTTTCATACCTTATAGAGAAAGGTAATAATATAGACACATTAAATGCAATGATTTCACAATTTCATTCCGAACGTAGCAAAGTGATAGATTGGACCCTCGCACCCATGCATTGAATGCATGGCAGCGTACTTTAAGAAACTGCCAGTTCTCAAAATGTTCACTTACTTCAAAAAAGCCAAAGAATGACATCACTTTACAATATGGTTCTGCCTCTCTGTATTTAGCAAAAAATGCACTTCTCAAAACATTAGAAACTACAGGACCCACCAGCATTGAACCCGTGTGAACATCTTGAACCAACTTCTTGAATGTTCAAGTAGTTCAAGAAGTACGCCGCATCAAACTATTAACCACTTTGCCATGTTGAACACGTTGAACATATTTGAACCCTTTGATCTTAGTTCAACAAGTTCAACACAAATGTTATGTCACAGAACAAGAAAAACTTTATTAAAGAGCCGCTGCAAAAACTTAGAGAAAATGTTATTACGAAGAACCCTTTCTGAACACCTCGGAACCTATTGAACCTAAATGAACATCTTGAACCTAGTTCAGAACGATTCGACGCATTCAAGGAGTACAATGAATTGTCCGATCTTGAATGAAAATGACTAGAGAAAGGACTTGAGGCGACATCTAAAGACTTGAACCAAGGTATATGGTATGAACTAGGACTCCAATATAAAAAAGGAAAATATGACCCATTCTCGGCATGAAGAATAAATGACGTGGTAACATTGGCTCTGACTAGGGATTGTATTTTTCAAAGGAAAATGCAAAGAACTCACAGACTCTGGTTTTGCAAAACATAAAATAACGGGGAAAGGGTTAAGAGCACAACCCAAAATACCTAGACTACTATGTACAAGTGACTTCAAACACTAGACTTACAATTTATAGAGCTTGAGATCTTGCCCATTGTAGGTATAAGGCATGATCATTCCATCAGCATAGCTGAGTCTGAATGCATTTTGTCCTACTGCTTCACAAATTCTAAAAGGACCTTTCCACAATGAATCAAACTTGCTGTGAGCACCTTTGGACTCTTTTCTTTTGTCCCATAGTAGCACCTCATCTCCTACTAGGAAACCTCTTGGTCGAGCTCGCATGTCAAAAATCCTCTTTACTCAGCTCTGATGTTCTGAAATCCTATCCACCAGCAATTCTCTCTCTTCTTCTAACTTTGTCAGAGACATGATTCTTTTCTCCAAAGCATTTTGAAAGAAGGAATCTTCCACTACTATTTGCAGCTTGGTTGCTAATAACTCCAGTGGCAAAGAAAGTTTCGCTCCTACATCATACACAAGTTCAAAAGGTGCCATTCCAATAGCTCTCTTGGGTGTGGTTCTGTCTACCCATAAAGCCTCATATACCTTCTTATGCCAATTCCTAGCATTCTTGTCAACTAGCTTCTTCATGATGACTATCAAATTCTTGTTGCTAGATTCGGCCAAACCATTGCCCTGTGGAAAATAATCAGAAGAATGTGAGAGTGAAATTTGATGATCATAGCAAAACACGGTCAACTCTTTAGAGGAGAAATATGACGCATTATCTGTCATAATTTTCTAGGGTACCCCAAAACGAACTAGGATGTAATCCATGAGAAAACTACACACAATCTCTGAGTTGGCCTTTTTGGTGGGAATGACTTCTACCCACTTTGTAAAGTAGTCAGTAGCTGTTAAAATATACATGTGACCCACACTGGAATGAGGGTTTATTGGGCCTATGAAATCAATGCCCCATTGTGTGAAAGGTTCATCCATCACTACAGGCCTTAGAGGCAGTGCTGCTAAATGTGGCTTTCCAAAAAATAATTGACATTTTTTGAATTCTTTTACATGAATATAGGCATCCCGAAACATGTCGGGCCAATAAAAACAATTTCTTAGAATTTTGAAAGCAGTAACAGATGATGAGAAGTGTCCACCACAAACCTCTCCATGATAAGCTTCCAGGAGCTTTTACTATTGAGGTTTATCTACACACCTTAGATATGTTCCATCTAACCCTTTTTTGTATAGGACATCTTGCCAAATTACATACTTTGCAGCTTTTAATTTTAAATTCCTTTGTTCCTTAGCCGATAGATGATTTGGGCAACTACCATAAGTTAAATAGTAGGCCACATTAGAGAACCAAGTATCCTGTAGTCCAACAAAAAGAGTTAATGGTAACTCTGCTTCAGTTTCCACCTCATTTTCCGCTATCAACTTGTATAAGCCCTACCCTTTAATTGTCTTCATAGGGCAAATATCTAAGTCATACTCCTGGATTTTCGTCACCCATGTTGCTCGCTTATTTAGTCCAACCTCATGTTGAGTCAAAATGCTTTTCACAGCTGAATTTGGAACAAAAACCATAGAGTGAGAATGCAGGATTTAATATCGAAACTGTTTCATGGCTTTTACAACAGCATATGCATGTTTCTCCATAGGTGAATATTTGAGCTCATGCTTCTTGAGCGGAGTACTCATGAACGCTATAGGCATTTCAGCCCCATGTTCATCCAACTGCAACAAAATTCCAGACATAGTATGGTCTGATGCATAACAATATAGAATGAAATCCTTTGTGAAATCTGGATTAACAAGAGTGGGCGCATTTGCAACTAATCCTTTAATTTTCTCAAAAGCATTTTTGGCTTCTTCGGTCCACTTGAAAGCATGTTGCTCACTTAGCAAGCCAACAATGTGTTTTGTGGTCTCAGTAAATTCTGGAACAAATCTCCTCAGGAAATTCACTTGACCAAAGAATGATCTTACTCCAGTCTGGCTAGAGGGTAAACTGAGACGTTGAATTGCATTAACTCTATCGAGATCAATCTTGACTCCCTCTTTTGAGACAATATGTCCTAACAATTTGCCCTCCGTGACACAAAAAACTGATTTCTTAGGATCCAGAGAAATCCCGTGCTCACAACAACGTTGTAATACTGCACTCAAATCCCGAAAATGATCTGTCCTTTTTTTTTAAAACACTATGAGGTCATCCAGATAAACTAAAATTATTCTGTCTTAGAAATCCTTGAAAGAGGAATCCATAGCCCTTTGAAAAGTGGCTTCGGCATTTATTAAACCAAAAGGCATGCGGTTGTATGCGAATGTTCCCCATGGAGTGATGAATGCTGTCTTGTGCTGCTCATGTTCTGCTACTGATATCTAGTTATAACTAGAAAAACCATCCAACATCGACATCATCTCCAACCCGGACACTGTCTATAAAATGTGATCCATATTTGGCAAGGCATAGTTGTCCTTCAGGCTTGCTTGATTCAAATTTCAAAAATCAACACAAATACGAATTTCCCCATTTTTCTTTCTTACAGGCACAATGTTAGCTACCCAGGTGGAGTGGTGGATTGGATATATGATTCGGGCCTTAAGCATTTTCTCAAATTCCTTAGAAATTGCATCTGCCATGATGGGATTAAAGTTCCTTAATTTTTGCCTAAAAGGAGAGAAGCCTAGCTTTAGCGGAATCTGATGTTGAAAATATCCACTTCTAAACTCCTTTAGATCATCATAAGACCAAACAAAAACATCAATGTACTCCTTAAGCAGTGTACCAAGTGCACTCTTTTCATCTGCAGAACAACACCGATCGATTGTCACTTCTTTTGGATTAGCTTCATCTCCCAAGTTTATTTTCTCACAATTTCCTTTCCCATCATCCTTGGGAACTTTATTACCTATGAATGCGTCATCTCTGGTGAAAAATCTCTCCAGAGTCACTAACCCCCTTTGAATTTTGTTACCTTTGAGATGAATAAAACTATGTGTAGGATCTACCTCTGGGTTTGGACTGAACTCTTTTCAAACACTCTTAGAGCCTTCAAAATATGACTAAGAAAAATATTGAGCACATTCTAGGAAATCTTTGATCTGTGCATCTGCATCAAAAACCTGCCAATGATCTACATTATCAGGAACACTAGGCCTATAGATCATTTCAATCCTATATGAGTTATCTTTAAAATCTGGATGTGGTAATAAAAGTGAGGCAGACATGGCCAATGAATCTGCCCTACTATTTTGTTCCCTCGAAATTGCTTCAATCGAGAAGGCATCAAAGAATTCTATCTCGTCCCAAACTCTTTTCCTGTAATGCCTCAACCTGTCATTCTTAACCATATAAACATTCCTCACCCACCTAACAATTAACTCTGCATCACCTTTGACTTTCAGCAACTTAATTCCTTTACATTTACCCTCACTTAATCCCAATAATAGTGTCTCATATTCAGCAGTATTATTAGTGTTTTTAAAATCCAACTTGAAGGAAAAGGGGAAAATATTACCAGTTGGTGACAGCAAAACCACACCTGCTCTAGAATCGGAGTTAGTGCAGCTTCCATCAAATTCCATCTGCCATAGTCCACCAAGTTCATCAGCTGTCTTATCCATTTTATTTTCACTAGGTGCAAGGACAAGACAGTTTCCAAACTCACACTCCTAAAACAGAATCTGGGATTTCGGGTTATCTGAGGGAAATACAGTATACTTATTCTTGGGTTCAGGTTCAAGCTTGATTTTCTGGTTTCTAAGGGGAATAACGGCTTCAGACTAGTCCATTTTGATTTCACCTCCAAGATCCTTGCAAAACGTCCTACTTAGAAGCATTCCGTAACTCGCTGGAATATCAGCAACTAGTATAGTTAATCTTACTCTTTTGTTTGGGCATGCTCCCAGTACTGCCTGGACATCCTTTACCTGACCAATAAGAGGAACCTGTTTTCCATCCATTGAAAAGCATCTTCCAAATGTTTTAGTAAGGGTTAAACCTAAAGATTTAGCCACAGAAGAAGGCATTATATTGTCTGAAGCCCCAGAGTCAATTATGCAATTACTTAACTTTTGGCCATTTAGAAGAAGGGAAATATAGAAAGGTTCAGGTTTCAGAATCTCAACCTCATGCCCAGACCTTGTATCATGAAAAGCACAGGGATCTACCAGATTAGCTAATGAGTAGGGGATAGATGAAGACCCTTCGGCAGCAGCTAAATCACTATTTTCCATACACCCGTGTACTTGAGACTCTGAAAAGGAATCCCCTTTAACATATTTGACCAATTTATCCAACTCTTTTGGGTTAAGCTTTAAATACTCAGTGGTAGGTAGTTGAATGGTTGAGGCCTTACAGAATTCAATGATATCAAAGGAGGAAGAAGAGGAAGAGCTCTTATGATCTTCATGGTTCCTTTGCAAAATCTTAACCTCAGGAACCTTTGAAAAACTATTACCTGGGAGATCTTTTCTTTTGAAATTGTTTACAGAAGGGTTCACAAAGGGAGAAGGCTGGGAGGTTCGTTGATTCCTTGTTAGGATCGCACATGAAGAACCTTCAAGAGTTGCCAAAATGTTACTACCCTTTTCTAAATCTGACTCATATTCGAGGTAGAATGTTCCAGAGTCGCCAGGTGCCTCTTGAATTCTTTCCGCTTCAGTGAACTCTCCTAATTCATCCTTTGTGTTTTGCATCTGAATGTGTCTTATCATATCGGGACATGAAACCCCATCATGATCAGTGGTAAGATGAAATGAACACATGACACCTTTGTCAGGAGGTGCCTCTATCTGTAATCTTTGTGGAGCTGTAGGAAGTTGTAACGGTCGTCCATAGTTATATTGATTTGAGGTTCTCCTACTTATATCCTGATAAGGTTGTGGATAAGAGTTTCCAGGCTTAGGTATTTCCCTCTTTAGAGCAATCATATCATTGACAAGCCATTGAACAACTGGATCGGTAGAGGATGTAGAAGCCTAAGATTGTCCCTGAGGAGTTTGTACATCTTTCCTCCATTTGCCAGCTGTTATCAGATCATCTTCAAGCTCTATAGCCTCATTTTGTGCAGTTTCTAGGTCGGCCGACCTACTTCTTCTGAGGTGAAATCCTAGATCAGGTGGCATGGAATTTACGAAGAAACATCACTGATTATCTGCAATTGGTCTCTTGGCTTGAGGAATTTTGTGAATAATCTTATTGTATCTTGCTACATAATCCCTCATCGGCTTATGAATTTCCTTCTTCATCTATGTGAGTTGAGCCAGTAGCGTGTGTTCATCATCAGCACTTTGGAATCTTTTTTCAAAAGTGGTTTTCATTGTTTGCCAGTCAGTTATGGATCCTGCTTGCAACTGGCTAAACCATTATGTTGCCCCTTCAGTGAGGGTTTGGGCAAAAAGCCTAACAGCCATGTCCTCATATTGAATTGCTAGGATTCCCATTGCTACATTAAAAGAGTTCAAATTCTCTTCAACTGAAACTTTCCCGTCACCTTTATATTTGGGTAAAACATCCTTTGCTCCTTTTGGTAGCGGATTATGGGTTGCGAGAGCAAGAGGTCCAACAGCCGCACCCCAGGGTTGAGCCATAATGAATACTGGATGAATGGTTACAAGAGGTGGAGCTTGAATTCCAGTAAGTGTTAGTGCTTGCCAAGGGGAAGAAGAAGATATAGGAGTAACTCTGTCAGGAGATGAAGGTCTGCTTTTGGCCTTCCTTCTAGGAGTAAAACTTGGGGCAAATGACAGATTTTGCAATTCTTCAAAATAGTTATCGATTACTCCTTCTTTCCTTTGTGCTCTAGTATATGGACGAGAATCCAGGATGATTAAACCAGGTTACTTCAAACAAGACTCAATCTCAACAATCTTCCTGCACTCCAAACATGTTTGTCTATTATGGGCTCATGTTTATGACATACTGGTCTATTGAAAAAAAATTTGGTTTTCTTTTTGTTTCGTTTTCCCCAGCAGAGTTGCCAAAAATCTGTTAGTGAACAGATTTTGCTCTTTGCATTTAAATGATTAATTTTAGGACTTTGTTACCTTCTTTTATAAACAAACGGTTCACTGAACAGTTGGGTAGGCATTTGTTCAATCACCTCCCTCTGAATTTTTGCCTAGGTACAGCTCCCTATCTAGATTTTTAATAAAGTGTGCTTTCATTTTTTTATATCTATATCTAAATGAAAGCTTTTAACCAGAAAGCATATAAGGCCGCCTATATCATTCTTGGATGAAAGGCTATAACTTTCCTCATATCTTATAAATAATGGAAACTATCTTCTTAATTTTCAAAGTATGTAATTACAGTAACTGAAACAAAGTTCAATATACTTCTTCCAAATAAAGACGAACAGATTCAGAGAAAATGAATGCACCCGCAAACATGAATCTTTTATAGAGTAAACAACACATTCAAAGGAAAGAACATCAGAGGAATAATGAAAAGTTGCAATGAAATAATCAAATACTGTTTCTTGATCGGATGAACATATACAAAGACATGTCATCTATTTGGATTCAAAATACACAGATCTTTCTTCTCCCCAAAAACAATATCACCAGATTTCATATATATATCTTTATGTAATCAAAGACATAATGATACATCTGCTAATCTTTTTCCACCACAGATTTCAACCATCTGATTCCTCCTTTGATTAGGAATAGAAAAATATCAAAACAAGCACACGTTCAAGTTTTTTTTTAAAAATCAGTTACTAAAATCTAACCCTTCTACCATCGGTTCTACTTAATTTATAGTCTAAACGGGGGGGTCTCCCTGAAAACTTGACCACTCCCTGATAAAACAGTTATGAAACCAACAGAAAGTATTTTGGGACAGTTGTCCCGAAGTTTTTGCATAACTATGAAAAAAGTTTTTTTTTTTTAAATAAAGAAAACTAGCCCAAAGCGGATGCATTATGTCATATTTCATCATCATCCTTTTCTCCATCTTCGTGAGCATCATGAGCAGCCATGATTTCTTGGATCATTGATTGGCTTGGGACTTTCATTTCATTAAGCTTCTCCTTTGCCACCTCTTTATTCCATCTGTGTTGCACCATCTTCTCTGAGTGCTTCAGTAGCTGATCATTCCCAATGAAAACCATAGATTCGATCCTAGCCACTTTGGTTATATCCTCCAGCATGAAACTACTCCTAACTCTGTTCTTCTCTGTGTTCAACCGGAACGACTTAACTGCTTCTTGTGTACTTGCCCTGCAGATTCCTAGTTCCCAGTCATGATCGGGATTAACCAATCTATTATCTTTGACAATACTACTCTGCAAATCCTGGAGTTTATATACAGAGGTTTTCACATCCGTAATTACCGACTGAAAGGTGAGCACCCACCACATGATAGTTTTCTTTAGCATGAAAAGTTGGCATTCATCAGATACCAGCTTAATTGAATTTTCTATCAGAAATCTGGTAGTTCCGTACTCTTCAATTTTGGTAAACAGAGGCAGGACATTTTGCCATTTGTGCTCTTCTTTCTCTCATGGTACAAGCTGATTTATGATTTTGGAAATCAGGCTCTGTACCTCATCACACAACTTTCGGGAGTCGATAATGTATTTTTCACCATCTTTGATTACTTGTTCAATCCATTTTTCAACCGCTTTAGTGATTCTCTTAGCCCGTTGAACTTGATTCATCAACTTCTTGTTTTCTGGAGAAGTTGGGTCAAAATTCTTAGTGGCATGGGATATTGGCATTGCTCCAAGGCAATCGATGCTATCGATGAACTGAGCCAAAACACTTATATGTCTTTTAAGTTCTCTTTTCTCCCGTCCATCCTTCTCTGACCAGGTAAGCATCTTCTTCATTGACACTTGGAAAAAATGGTTATCTGTATCCCTGCTCATCTTTCCCAACTCTACTTTTGTTATTTCAAAATCATCAAAACCGACCTCTTTGTTCTCATCTTTCAGTTTGTAAGAGGCAATTTCTGCTGTCCATTTACCAGTTTCCTCGTCATTGTTTAGGTGCGTGGTGGTCTTGAACCTCTTTGACTTTGGATTATTCTCAGAGTACTTGGCAACCATCTCCTAAATTGGAATGGTCACAGTAAGAAAGCTCCTTTTCTTGATCACTGAGGTTGTTAACCATTTAGGAGTCATAGCAGAATGAGAAGTTCCTTCAATCATCTTTGGGGGTGGCGTCATAGCCACAGTTACTGTTTGGGAGTCTAGAGCACAAGCAAATTCACCATCCAAATCTTCAATTTCAAAGGTCTGAGCTTCGAGCACAACATCTTTGACTCCCATATCCTTGACCTGGTCCATCCTCCTCTGAGCGACACTACGTGATCGAGTATACCGAGGAGTACTGAAATCCAGAGTTGGGCTAGGTCTGTGTCTAGGCTGAGCCAACTTGATTTCCTTACCTGCACGAACAGGAGCACTGTTAGAAGGACGTTTTGGTGGAGACATACTTCTCGTAGAAAGAGACACGACATCTGGCTTCATTGCTTTCTTCTTGACCACCCATGCCACGGTTCTGTCTAGAACTCGTTCGGTTCTCGCTTGAATGTCATCATTTTCCTCCTCATCCCAGTTAATTGGGGGCATTTCAGTCTTTGCGTGGGCTAAATACCCTGGTTCAAACATTTCAAGATGATCTTCTTCAAGCCCTTTAATATCTATCTTTATTTGTAGAGAAATAACCTATTCCAGCACCAATCTCATATTTTCTCTTTTGAAGACTTCAAGTTCATCTGAACAGTCTCCCCAGAAATCTTCTAATTGTGGAGTGGGAAGATAAGGCATTAAGCCAAGGTTCCAAGAAAATCCTTTGTTGTCAAACCCTTTTCTTTCAGCATATAAAGAGAAATTAAAATTTCTAAGGTCTGCTCCTATACTTAGTGCATCAGACATTGAATTACAGGATAACACTCCCAAATGTATTGGAAAATGACCTTCCCACTTGTCCTTAGGCTGTGCCTTCTTGACCACGGAAGTCAATTGTCTGCATACTTCTGCTAGGACAAAACAATCAGAACAGAAATATGAAAGCTTGAAGGGTTCCTCTTCAAAGCCTCCCACTCGTATATAGCAAAAGTGTGGGAACTGGATGTAAAAGCTTCTGAACTTCTTAATCAAGGACTGTGCATCATCTGAAATTTGTTTGGCTTTTGTACCTTTCAGTTCATGACACATATCACCCAGGAATGCATTATTTACCCTTCTGAAATCTTGTAGGGCATTGTCTTTTTATAGCATTGGATAAAATTCATACAGCGGAACATCTTCCTCAGTGGGCTACTTAGGTATACCCGTTAACTCCTTAACACAGGCCAGACAATACAAAAGATACTTCAACAAGAACTTCACCGCATTATTCCTATGTCCAGCTCTATCTGCATTGAACTCACTAATTGATTGAGCGAGGGAGAAATTAGAAAACTGATAATCCGGTATTTTGAACACTAAAGCAATCACTTTGCAGTTAATGGCGAGAAGGGTTTCGCCGTTATCTCTTTTAATAGTGTTAGATACAGGGTCATATCTGGCAATACACTCCCAAACAAGCTCTAGACAAGGAATTGCGGGAGGAAAGGCTGCAGCTTCTAAAAGTCCACTACTCAAAATCTCTATACAAAAAGACTTATCAACACCCTTGAGCACCCTTTCTTTCAAATCTTCAAGGTTCTCACCCTTTAGGTCAGTATCACTAACTATGGCTTCTGTGGACGCCATGCTAAAGACATTTCCAAACAAGTGTAGGGTGGACTTCATGATTTCAAAACAAGAAACTCAAACTTGATTGTGGTGAAACCTTCTGTATGAGAGAAAATGCAAGGGAAAACATTGGAAAAAATAAGGAAAGAGTCACCTTCACAGCTGTATAATCAGACGACGGCTAGCGGCAAGAAAAACTCCTATCCAAGGACAATATAAACACAAATCCAATAGCAAGAAGCAAATGCAGAACACAAATGATTTTCATACCTTATAGAGAAAGGTAATAATATAGACACATTAAATGCAATGATTTCACAATTTCATTCCGAACATGGCAAATTGATAGATTGGACCCTCGCATGCATGCATTGAATGCATTGCGGCGTACTTTAAGAAACTGTCAGTTCCTGAAACGTTCACTTACTTGAAAAAAGCCAAAGAACGTCATCACTTTACAATATGGTTCTGCCTCTCCGTATTTAGCAATAAATGCACTTCTCAAAACATTAGAAACTGCGGGACCCACCAGCATTGAACTCGTGTGAACATCTTGAACCAACTTCTTGAATATTCAAGTAGTTCAAGAAGTACGCTGCATCAAACTATTGACCACTTTGCCATGTTGAACACGTTGAACATATTTGAACCCTTTGAACATAGTTCAACAAGTTCAACACAAATGTTATGTCACCAAACAAGAAAAACTTTATTAAAGAGCCACTGCAAAAACTTAGAGAAAATGTTAGTACAAAGAACCCTTTCTGAACACCTTGGAACCTATTGAACCTAAATGAACATCTTGAACCTAGTTTAGAATGGTTCGACGCGTTGAAGGAGTACAATGAATTGTCCGATCTTGAACGAAAATGACTAGAGAAAGGACTTGAGGCCACATCTAAAGACTTGAACCAAGGTATATGGTATGAACTAGGACTCCAACATAAAAAAGGAAAATATGACCCATTCTCGGCATGAAGAATAAATGACGCGGTAACAGTGGTCAATGAAATTCTTCTCATAAAATAGGGCATAAAAGATATAATCAATACTTTCACAGAGAACCCGATGCTACAAAAATTCGTAAGCTCTTGAAGATGACTTAGAAATTAAGAAAAGATGTGAGGGTTATCAAAATAGAGCATGAAGCTAAAATTGTCAATCCGGAGAAAGTGATGGATGAATTATAGGGAAAACTCAGGGGTTTGATGGAAATTAGCAAAGAGGCAATGAATAATAGTGCAAAAGGTCTTAGAAAAGTCAATGAGAAAAGTTTTTTTCACATAACCCAGTTGCTCAACAGTATACCTCCCTTAGTTGCCAAGTTGAAAAATAAAAATTTGGATATAAACCCAAAGGGAGTAGATATGCAGGTGCCACCTAAACCTTCTACTAGGACAAGAAATAGGAAATATGAGAAAAGTGACACGAGGTTCATCATGGGGGAGCTCGAAGAAATAAACAAGAATATAATTCAGAAAAATTATGAGCTCATGAAAGCTCTTGCTTATTTTTGTGTTAGTTTTTTGGTAGTTTTTCTCAGGTTTCTTTGTAATTTTAATTGGGCTCTATGGGTTGTTTCCCCTATTTTTGTTGTCATTTGGCTTTTGATACTGTTTTGATCTTCTATTGGTTCATTACTCTTTTTGGATTTGGGTTTTGGATCCTTGTAAAACCCATTTTATCTTAATCAAAAAAATTTCATGTACTCTCATAATTACCATTTGTAATAATTTATCAAAAATAACCAAGATCAAGAGCTTGATGAATAACACAACAAGATAAACAAAATATTGATAAGAACAGACTGTATTTTCATCATGATGCAAAACACCATCAACTGGATTAACCAATACAATGAAGATAAGTATTTTTATAAAGGTAAGGACATATGGATATGTAAGCACACAATCATGACATTTGGCCCAATGAGAAACAAGGGTAGGTAGGAGAAATAATAAAGTATTCCACAAGAGGTGGATCCCCCACCAAAGGTGGAATGTAACAACAAACTACAATGAATGTATTATCTTGTCAACTTAAGTAAAGTGTAATTATGAGACATGATTTACACCAACACCCCCACTTAAGTGAAACTTAGAGGAATGTAGAATAAAGCCATTAATGCATGATGGGCCTCAGCTATGAGGCCATGTTAGGTACCCATATACAAATATAATGTAATTTATCACAAATAAAGAAAGGGAGAAAACCACGTGGAAAAAAACTCCCCCAGAAAAGAGAGACGAAAATACAAAAGAACTCCCAAAGAAGTATGAGAAGGAAAAAACCCCGTGTGAGGAAAACTTCCTCCCCATAAGAGAGAAGAAGAGAGACCAAGTAGCCCCCCCTTAATGTAGAGTCTAAACCAATGTTCTAGAATCTTGAAACTGAATGAAGAAGGCACCCTACGATCATCGAAAAACATTCCTCTCCTTAGGAAGAAACAAAACAAGAGTTCTATCCATGAAGTACCCCCAATAATGAAGGGAAGATGTAGGAAAAAATCACAAGATGTATGGAGTCTCTGAAAACTACACAAGTGTCCCCATGTCGATGCTAAAAGTTCACTCCTCCAAATCAAGTGTACTAGGACACACCACTACAAAAGGTAATACAAGATCTAGTGGAGATTAATGTAGAACATGATCCAAAGACTCAAATATCTCCTCTATGGATAAAGAGACCTCCTCCAAATGTTGTACATAAGTATCCACAACCATGTCAACCTTGAAATAATGATCATGTAGATAATGAACAAGAGGGTTAGAGTGTTCCCTCATAACAACTAAAGAAGGATCATCTCCATCAAAGAGAAGATGAATATCATTAATAATGTCTCTCAAACCTTTAATGTAGGACTCCACAAACAAACCTTCAATGTTTGTCAAGTAGTCATCCCACGGACTACATCTGGAAGACAAGGTATACATATCCTACTACACTAAATCCCAAGAAGCCTAAACTATAGAAATATTTGCATCATCAGGTGCAGTGGTAGATGTGATATCAATAGGAGGAGATGAAATGCAAATCTCAAGAATTAGATCACATCTAAGAACACCCAAGTTAAAGTAACTAAATTTCTCCTCTCTATCAAAATCCACACAAGTGTGATCATCATGTGAAGAATCAACCTCATCAAGAGGACCAAAATATGAAAAGGAGTACAATGTAGATGGATGATCCACCACCCCAGTTGTAATGATATCTCTACTCTCCAAGTCTAATGATAAATGAATTAGGTTTGAACTCCACAGTCTTCCTTGTTACCCCATGAGTGATCTGACAGATGGAAAGAAGGTTGTTTGTCAAATGAAGTGCACATAACATATAATTAAAGGACTTGTCTCTAATAGCAATAGATCCTATCCTAATCACATTCATATATATATATGATTTCCCATCAAAATTGATGACATGTTGCAAGGCTCAAATGAAGAGAACATAGACTACAAAGATGCCATATAATGTGAAGCTCTTCAATCTAGAAGTCATCTCCCTGAATCATGACTTCTAGTAGCACAAAGATCTTTTCCTATACTTTTCCCAAAAGTGTGATCCTTTCTTTTATCAAATTCCTTTTCTTTGGAAGAAGAAGTTGAAGTAGGAATTCTAGAAGGTAAGTTGATTCTATTCTTCTCAAGAAGATGTTTCAATTCATCTCTATCCTTCTTTTAAAAATGGTGTTCATCATGTCCCAACTTATTACAATCTACACAAAAAATATTCTCCTTATCTTATTTCCCCTTAGGTGAGGATGTAGAATCACAGTGTTCTGGAGAGGATAAGTGTGCTCTATCTTGTTGTGGCCTTGACTTAGATTGCTCTTAGTTCTTGCCTTTTCCTTGATTTCTTTGATTCCCTTTATTAGCCACCAAAACTTGTGGCTTTGAAGACTTGAGAATCTCCATCATGATCAAGTTGGATTGATCATGTATTGACATCTCTATGAATGCATCAAAATATGGTGGAGTGTATGAGGCACCTTGAGTCAATTGATGGGTGTGAAAGATAGAAACAAAGGTTGCATACTCTAATGGAAACTTGTTGAACAAATTGTTAACCAATTGAGCATCCTTCCCATCAATGACACAATCCTTAATCTTTTCTCTTAGCTCATTTTCTTTTATGACATAATCTTGGATCGTATCAAAATCCTTGGGATCCAACAATGTGAATTCATTGTCAAGCTCGTAGCCTCTAATCTCATCAACTTGGCAATACAATTTGGCATAGATATCCCAAGTATCCTTGACTATATTACATTTCTCAATCTGAAAAATGAGCTCACCTAATACATACTTTCTCAAAGTTACAAGAGCTATAGAATTTTTAGTGAACCATTCCAATTAAGCATTAGGATCTAGTGATGCTATTATTGTTCCATTTATGTAATGAATGAGTCCTTTTTCCATTAGCTTACTCCATGCTTTAATTTTCCATGATGCATAATTATGTGGATTTAGAAGTGAAAATTTAGGAGAACCCATAGGAACAAAATGGAAGAACACAAGATAAAAAGAGGCACAATCACACAAGACAACCCCCAAATTCATTCAATCAAAGATCCCCCCCCCCCAACAACAAAAATAAGAAGTTATTTGGCACTTTATACTTAGTGCATCTACAATGGGCAACTTGCAAATAAGGACAAAGTGGGATTCTGATTTCAAGTTTATAACTACCTCAAATAGGCTATACAAGTCTCCAAAAAATAAATCAAGAACTGTAAAGAAAGATCCAAGCAAATTACAAGTACCAAATAGGTCAAAAAGACGAAATACTAAAATTATAATTTCTACTCAAAATGGTGAAAATATGATAGCACCACATGAAAGTAGACAACAAATTATGCACTTAAAAAACAAAGACACCTAAAAAGGAAATTGTATGAGCCTAACTAGAGCCCAAGAACTTGTAGAAATGAGGATTGGACAAGTATAGATATGAAAAACTAAAAATTCTAAAAAATATGTCCACTAAAATCAGAAAATAACCACACCATTATGAAGAGCATTAAAAATTAGCCCAAATTAAATAAAATTGCACTAAAAATAATCCTCAAAATGACCAACTTAGGAGCCTCCAAAGTTGGACTACAAAATTTAAAAGCTCATTAGAGAGGGGTCAAATTTTTTTTTGTAAAATATGTTGATGTAATACTGATGTAATCATATTACGAGGTTAAATTTGATGGTTATACGACTCTCACAAAAAATACCCTTGCCCACATGGTTGTACAAATGATGACATCATTCATACAAAAGATGACATTAGTAGTCTACGTGGTAGGTACAAACATGATTTTATGTCATACAGTAGAGATGACTCATCCTAATGAAAAGATAACTTGTGTCTGTATGACAAATGACTGTTAGTTCCCGGAGAAAACTAAGAGGGGGGGGTGAATCAATTGTTAATAAATTTCAAACCAAATATAACTTAACCAAACTTTATGTCGGTAGACAGTTTTAGTAGTTAATTGCAGTACCGGTAAAGTTTAATGCATGAAACAGAAAGACAAATAACATCCACAACACATAACACAAATATTTGTACATGGAAACCTGTAAGGAGAAAAACCACGGTGGGAAGCCATACCCACAATCAGATGATACTACTACAGATAGTGTGTGTGTACAATATGGATTCTGCACATGCAAAAAAGCCAACTGCCTAGAGCTCACTGCTAAATCAAAAAATGGGAGTCACACTGACTACAATTGGATGGTTAAATCCAATGATAATGTACTGCTCAAAATAGCATCTTCATTTGCTGGATTCAGTACTGGTTAAGCTCTGATTTGTATTCTTCAAAACCTCCTTCAATCTTGAATGATGTCTGCATGTATAGCTCTGCTTACATTCATATATACCTTATTATGATCCTCTTCCACAATCTATATTAATCTCACAAACGGGATCTTACATTTATACCCAAACCTAAAACCAAATGAGTAGGTCGGCTCACTAAAGATATTACAATAAAATCAATTACAAATGAATCAATATGTGATACATCATGTCATCTCAATGCATTTACAATAATAAAAAATCATCTTCATGATGTGTTGTGCTGATTTAGAATAGATTTGCTTGTCGGTCCATAACCTAGACCTATTTGATAGTAACAAAAAATATGCAAACCCAATTAGATCAATGACCAAATCACCAAAACAAAGTGTCCAAACAATGTCTTCGACATAACCAAGTCATCCCAAATGCCGGTGAACCAAATACTAGTGACTATGCATAAGTCACTGGACATGCTGGTGAACATAACCAAATATCTCCAAGTTTTGATAAGTGTTGACAAGTGTTGACATCAATGACAAAACCAGTCTAGCACATCCAAAATACCAACAATCTCTCCCTTTGGCATTGATAGCAACACAAGATGGAAAAACCATCAAAGTGTCAAAATAGAAATGGCAAAAATCAAAAAACCAACAATCTCCCAAAAGAGATCATTAACAAAAACTCAAAATACAAATACAAAGAGTAACAATCTCTCCCTAATGAATAATGTCTCCCCAAAAGATAATGTGCTTTTCCATAGATATATCTCTACCTTTGACATCAAATGCCAAAGCAATATGAAAACCAGATTCAAACATTTATTACTAAATACCAACTTATCAAGTTATCCAACTACTCCCCCTAAGAAGTAGCTCTCCTCATCAAAGCCGGAAAAAAGATTTCTCTGTTAGTTCCACCGGTTGATGACAAACATCAATTGTCTAAGTCTCTATCGATGGGGATATGACCCCAAGCTGCTCTCTAAGATATTCAAAAGTTTCTTTAGGCAAAGGCTTAGTAAAAATATCTACAATCTGCTATTTAGTATTCACTTAAACCAATTTCACTTCTTTTGCTTCAACATTCTCTTTTAGAAAATTGAATTTGATAGAAACATGTTTAGTTTTTGAGTGAAATACTGGATTCTTAGATATATCAATTGTTGTCATATTATCACAGTAAATAGTTATAGGTTCCTTGAATTTTACCTTTATATCCTTCAACATTTGCTTAATCCATAATACCTGGGTACAATTAGTTGCTACTGCAACATATTTTGATTCTGATGTTGATAAATATGTGCAACTCTGTTTCTTACTCAACCAAGAAATTAATCTGCTAACTATGATGTGGTAGGGATATTGTTGCTAACAATGCGCACTTCCGTAAGTGTCTCATATGATAACTAAAATGAATTGATTATCCTAATTCAACTTAATTAAAGTGTACTTATGAGACATAATTTACACCAACACCATTCATATTAAGCTAATAAAGCTTAAATATATCTGTCTAAAAAATAATTAAACTACAATATAAATAGAAATAAAAACATACATTGAAAATCCACTTAAGTGTAGCTTAGGTTAGTGAAGAGATGTATCTTGAAAATTGAAGCTTGATGAGGTACACAACTATTTCCAAAAGAAAAAAAAAGAATAGTAAATCAAATAAATAAATTAAGATAAGATAATGCTAGCCATCTCCCAAATTTATAGCCTCTTAAGCTAATAAAGCTTGTAAATAAGGAAATTTGCATGTTATAAAGGGTTAGGTTAATATGTGTTAGTTAACATATTATGCTTCTTTGATTTGTATTCAATTAAACTCCATGCCCTCACAAAGTCACAATTGTAAACTAACAAATTGGGAAAAAACACAGTTTTCCTTTTCACTCTAAATTTTAAAACAGGTACAACTCCCTTAAATAATATTCAATGAATCATTCAATATAAATTTGTGCCCACTTTTAACTAGAAAGTAGTAAGGCAATACATTCATTCATAAACATGCAATGAACGTAACATACATAAATATTTCCTTTGACCATGAAAACATAGTTCCACAGATTTCAGACTTCACATAAACAAGAAATTGGCAAATCAGTATTGCTAGATAATGTTCTTTCTCAGATAAATCATTCACATAAATAGATATGATTAAGTGATAATTAAACCCACAAAGAGGCAAATTCTCAAGATTGAACACACAGATTCAAGTCTTTCAACCAATATCTGTTTTCTTCATTCATTCAAAGATAAATAACGATACAAAATGATTATCTTTTTGAAAGAGACATACATCAAACAGTAATAATACAGCTTCAACTTTGGCAACCTTTGTGAAATCAGTTGTCATGGGTGTTGCATTCTTCTTAACTTCATTCATAGCATCACAAAAAACTTCTACAACCACATTCCTGTTCTTTTCTACTTGGCCATTGCCCTAGACATAAGTGGTATGAATATGTCTTAATTCAGTTGCCAAATTCTGACATATTCCATTTAATTCTTTCTCCCACTTGATGAATTCCACACATCTTGTCTTGAGTGTTGCATTCCTCCAATGAATATTGCACTTACCAGTAAACAGGAGTGATTCATCAACTATTTTAAGTGGTTTTTCAGTCAAAAACTTAGCCACTCCATACCTTTGAATTTCATAAATCTGTAAAGAGGCAGACGTCCATTTGGTTTCTTCATTCTCCCACCTTTTAACCTATGATTGAATGACTGCTATCAACAATGAGGTTTCTTCAAACACTTTTCTGGATTCTCGAATAAATTTGCGACCATCATTAATGACTCCATTCACCCAATCATCAAAAAAAGCTGTGATGGCCTTTCCCCTTTGGATTTGACTCAATAAATTTTGACTTGTAGGTGATGTGGGATCAAAATATTGAGAATCTTGAGCGAATGGCTTAGGAGAAGAAGATACACTGTTGATCACATCAATGTAATCTGTGAGCACTCTGATCATCTGTTTCAGCTCTTTCTTATCCTTCCCACCATTTTGCGATTGGGTTGGCATGTGTTTTGCATAGACTTGAAAGTGATTGTTATCTATATCCTTGTCAGCAACTCCAAGCTCTACTTTCTCCACGTGGTAACTATCAACCTTTGTCGTCCATTTACCTATTTTATCATCAATCCCTAACCTTTTCATTTCCTTTTCCCTTTTTGCCTAAGGTGTTTTCGTCACATACTTACTCACAAGATCACCGATTGGCAAGGTGATGGGAACAATATTTTTCCTTTTGTTTACAAAAGACACTAGCCATTGGGGAGAACTAACAACAGAATCCTTTAGGATTAAAGACTTCTCCTGAGTCTGTTCTTTAAAACCATGAGAAGTGTCAAGGTTTTCAGCAAAATCTAGATCAATATCGTCACCAAAATGATCCATCTTTGACAAGTTACTTCTAGCAACTTATCCTTCTCACCTTCTTCGCTCAGGTCTAGATGAATAAAGTGTTCTGCGACCTGCGGTTCGCTCATATAGGTTTTGGCCCTTGATCTAGTCACACGAATAGAAACAGGTAATCTGATAGCCTCTTTAGGTATAGAGGTGGGTTTCTTATGGTGAGAAGATTTTTTTGGTTTTTGTTTATGTTCCTGCAAGACAAATATTTTTAGAAATGTTAGCATCTAGACACCTAAAAACAACCTATTTAATCATTTGTGATTTTGAACTATGAGCATCCAATCGTCTCATTCTAGAAAGCCAATTTATGGTTCTTTGAATCACGGTTATTTCCCTGATATTGATGTCTTCCCTTTCATACTCAAACCAACTTATCCCATCTAAAGGCTTTGATTTGATTCTATCAAATTCAGGATCAAGGACATTTTTGTCATGATCTATAACCCCCTCAACATTCACCTCCAGCTTCCAATCAATAATCTGTTGGATCCTCAATCTTCTATAGTCTCTTAACCTAACTTCAAACTCATCTTTACAATCCTCCCAAAAATATTCCAAATGGGTAGAAGGAGCATAACTTTTTCCTAATTTAAAGGTCTGAACAACAAAGAGTTTATTATCAAAATTATTTCTACCTTGATAGAAACCAAAATTGAAATTCTTTAAATCAACTCCAACACTGGCTGCATCTGCAAATGAATTGCAAGAAAAAGAACCTATTTCAAGGGGAAAGAGGGATTCACGATCACTTAAATCTGCATACTTTTTAATCACATGGGCCAATTGTTTACAAAGCTCTGCTAACACAAAACAATTAAAAGCATACTGAGGCAATTTTGTGGGTTCCTCCTCAAAACCACCCACCCGAAGGTAAGTGAACTAGGGATACTAAATATAGTAGCTCCTGTATACTCTAATTAATTGTTGAGCCTCCTCAGAAATCCTTCTTTCCAGATTTCATGTCAATTCTGCAAACATTCTTCCAGTAAAAACATCATGAACCCGCCTATAGTTTTCTAAAGCCTTTTCACTCTGAAAAGAGGCATAGAATTCAAAAACCCGGATTCTTTCAAAGACTAGGGCTTGAGGTACTCCTTGCCATTCTTTTGTGCATGCCAGATAATATATAAGATATGAAGACATGTAGAAATCCTTATCCTAGAACCATGCTTGTTTCAATTGATCCTGGAGCTCTTCTACAATAACCTCTCCCCAATCAATGTAGTAGACTCCTTCTAATATGACTTGGATGAAATGATATATCCATTTCGCAAATAGATAAGAATCAGTTGCCCCCTTAACCTTATGCGACAAAAATATCAAATCTCTAATGTAGGGTTTCACATGATCTCTATTCAAGGATTTTGGTAAGCGAGAACCGCCTCTTTGAAGTTTAATCAACCAGCTTCTAGCAATAACAGAGAGAGAAGGGGTAGATTCAGAGTATGCATCCCTCAAATGAATTCTAAATGCTAAGACAATTATTTCTCGATTCACTGCTAACAAGACCTGACCATCATCTTTCCTTATACATTGGTGTCTAATATCAAACCTATTGATGCACTCCCTCACTAATCCTGGACAAATGATCGCTAAAGGAAAGGCTGCAACTTCCACCAAACCACAATTTGTTATCTCAGTCATGAATGGTTCTGACATTTGACTCTTCAATCTCTCTAAGAAGTCATCCATGTCAAAATCTCTTAGGGCAGTGTCACTAAATTTAGGATGCACACATTCTAGACTAGCAGCATTTCCAAATAAATGAAATGTAGACTTCACTTTCACTAACTGAACCATTAAAATACAAATCCTCAAATAGGAAGAAACTAGAAGTAAAAGCCAATAAGAAAAGGAAAGAACTGAACTCACCATGTGTCAACAAATTCCTGAAATCTCTATGCTTGCAAAAAACTTTTACCTCTCGCCGCCTCCAGTGCCTTATCAAAAACTGACTGAACTATTGGTAAAATCATCACTTATAACAGTGCTATATATCAAATTTAAATTTATTGAGAAACAAATCTGCCTCACACATGCCAAAGATTTTGATATGACAAGCATTAAATGCAATCTCTTAACTTCCGTCACCTCATTCATTCCACTCATTGCAATTGTTTTGACGCATGTCATTAACTTAACTTTCCATAATTACAAACATCCCATCACGTGCCTTGAAAAAGTTGATGCCAGTTGTCGTCTTTGAAAGAAGAGTCCTGGGCGTTCAAAATGAATCATAACATTCCCTTATTGAACCCCATGAACCCATTGAACATAAACGTTTAAGTCAGTTCACACATGTTCAACCATGCGATCTATTTATGAAGAAAGACTCCCAACTATATTGAAAAGAAAGGATAAATAACCAACTTGAACGAAAACAAAAAGTACAAGGCAGTTCATGCTAGTTCAAATAGGTTCACACAAGGTCAATCAGGTACACATTTTATAAACTGTCGACCTTACATTTAAAAATAAGGATACAAATTACCATAGAACTAACTTGCCCAAAATGAAACTTGATCATGACATGAACTAGAACACAAAAATTGAAAGATGTCGACAAGACCTAGGTTATAGGAAAACCTTTACCAACAATATGTCACCAACCTACTCAATAGTCAATCAATAGTTAAGATTGATAACCTTTCTATGAATAAGCTAGTTTTTGTCAGATTATGATGTTCTAGGTTTACATAGATTTAGATAATAGTCTATTTTTTATAAACCATGAAATATATTTTACAAAACTAAATATTCAACTTTTCAAGTATATGTTCAAGCCCAAGGGCCACCATTATGGCATTCACATCTCTTCAACACTCTACCTCTATTAAGAAAAGATGTGTATTATTTTTCTTTCCTAGTTGTGTCAAGACAAAATAAGATGAAGAAGAAGGCAAGGAAGATTAAAAAGGAAGGTAACATGGATGAGGACAATGAAGATAGGGAGAACATTCAAGAGGATGTTGGGCTAATCTAGTTTTAAAGGTTCAACTAAACTTGAATATGATCAACAATGACTGAGTTGTTTTTCTTTATTTTATATTTGTGGTTGTTATGAATGTATCTAATTTCTCTAAGAGTATGAGGCTTGCATGCCAATTTAGCCAAACTTTTATTATGACTATATCCATAGTTAATGTTTGTAGACTTTTTGATACTAAAAATGCTTTTATTATTCTCAGAAGGTGGTGGTTAGTTAAAATTGGTATGTTTATTTACAAAGTCATGCTAATTTTTTATTACAAGTTCTAAGGAACAACTGATTGGGCTTTCTGGACTTGATGCTTGATACTAGTTCTTTTTTTGTTGTTTTGTAGGTTCAGGGCCTTCTCCCTACTAATATAATAAAAAATATTTAGGACAAATAAATATGAGAAGTTATGGATAAAAGTGGATTTTGGATCTTAATTATTACCTTTTGAATTAGAATTAGTGTACCCAACCAAGTTAGTCTCATAACTATATCATTGCCCTATATTCTAGTATGGTTCATGAAGGCCCATATAAACCTAATAATATGATATTATAGCATGCATAGACCTAAAGGAAGTTATTTTGTGGCCGTGATAACTTTTAATTATTATACATAATGATTATTATCCTTAATAAGACAATAAAATTATCTCGGGTCACATTAAAAGCATAAATATGGTACCTATATGAGGCACTCGTTAGTTATTATCATTATATTAAATATTAATATTTTATTAAAGACTATGGAGATATACCCCTTGAAGTGGTCTAGGGGTTCCCCCCTCAAAGTGAAATATATTGTCATGTATTTATAGAATATATTTTATTATGCAATTTTATTTTATTACAAGTGGTATTAGATTCAATATATTTTAAATATGGACAAGAAATAAAAGTTTATTTTTAATCTTCGAAAGAAAATTTTGAGGTACATAAGTTTAATTTGTTTTTTAATGAACTATAAAGGGTTTCTTAGATTCAATTCGAAACTTTTAAAAGTCATATTTGACATCATTTGAAATAAAAGGAATATTTATTGTGAAATTAGCATTTCAATTACAATTCCTCTTGATGATGCAAATAAACAATTTTTTTAAGAGAATATTTTGAATATACAAGGTTTAATCCAACATATTTTGAATAAATAAATAAATTATTTTCTATGAGATCAATAAATATAGAAGTGCCTTTATTATTTTCCAATAAAGAAACAATAGCAAGTAGCTATATAATCTAAGTGTAAATAATATATTTTCATGTGGATTTTATTTTCTCTATTTTAATACTTTTATTTTGTTTATTCAATAAAGTTGCATGTTTTCCTCCCATCTCTCCCTTCTAGGAAGGTGAAAATAATACCTGTTTAAGACTATTGTATGTAGTAGGAAAAATGATCTTCCAGAGTTTTTTTCACATTCTGCTTGGATGAGGGGTGTAGATTTTTGCTATGTTTAATTTTTCTATTGTCTAGCTGTGATGATTTTTGCTTGTTGATCACCAACAAATTTGTTTAAAGGCTTTGGCTCCTTATCCCTTTTGCTATTGTCATGTTATGTTACTTTTATGTTGATTTATTTTTTCCAACCATTATAAACTTGTCTTGATTCACCTTTGAACAATTTCTATAAATAATCTAGACTTTTTTTCTTCTAGTCAGAGCATATTCACTTTCTATATTATCATTTCCATAAATCGAACTTCATTTCACAAAAAAATTGTGTTTTCACCAACCCCGGTCTTATAAAAAAAGACTACTTCAAATAGTAATTCCCATAGGCAAATATTATCTACCTTGACCGTGACCTAATGCTTACAAGATTGTTTATTTATAATTAAAAAAATTCTTCCTTATAGTTGTACCCTCTTTGAGGCGAGACCTTCAATTCTGAATACATTAAGACTCAAAAAAATTTATTGCTTTTGCTTCTTAGGTGGGCATATGACCGTTACCTATTTCTGAAGGAATTTTTAAAAAGGACAAGAAGAATTTATCCACGTGCATTTATTTGGCCAAGTTTACCAAATGACCAGTCCAATTGGATGACTGTCCAGTCCATATTCACGTACTATAATTTTAAGGCAACTAGAGTATAAATTAAAATTTGATTTAAAAAGATTAATCTATTCAGCTCTGAATTTAAGAGTTTTTGTTTATGGTAAATAAACCAAGGTGCCAAAGAAAGGTTTTTAACTGAAAAAAACATTTTCTTTATTACTATTTTTTATAATTTTTTGATTTTTTAGTATTTACTAGATTTTTGGAATTGAGTGATACTTTGCATTATGTGTTGTTAAGATTTCATTGTTTGTGGTTATTTCAATTAGAATTTGGTAGAAATGTTATTCTTGATTCATGACATTTGTGAGATTCATTTATTGTTAGGTTGGCTTTTCTTAGGTATGATAATGTTAAATGGGCTGGAAGATAGGTTATGTAAAATTTTAGATGAAAGGAATGTAGTAGCATAGATGTATGCAAAAGTGGATTAGATTAGGTAAGATGTGTGGATGAAGGGATGAGAACGCAAATATTTTAAAATTACACTGATATAATAGGAGATGGGACCAGTGACTTCACATGCCATGTTGGGCTTAGAGATGGATTATTTTTTTGCCTGTGATGATTTTTCAAAGTACAAGCAAGACCTCTAAAATTGCAAACTTCCAACTTACGTTCAACTTCGAAAAGGTATTATAGAAAAAAACGTTTCCCACTAGACTTTTGAAATCACTATAAAATTAAAACTGAAAAAAAATATTATAATTTAACATGCAAACATATGTTAGAGTGCTACATGATATCCTTTTGATTTTGATACTTGTATATCTATTTCTCATATTGACAACATATACCTACTCAAAATAGGGTCATGACTCTTGAAATTTAAAGATTTGGTCTCAAATTATAGCATTTTAAGGCTATGAATGTAGGATAATATCTCAAATTGAGATCCCATGAAAATAGTTAGTGTTTTTTTGCTTCTTAGGTGGGCATATGACCGTTACCTATTTTTGAAGTAATTTTTAAAAAGGACAAGAAGAATTTAATTGCATGCATTTATTTGGCCAAGTTTAGCAAATGACCAGTCTAGATTGGATGACTGACTAGTCCATGTTTGCGTACTATAATTTTAAGGCAACTACAATATAAATTAAAATTTAATTTAAAAAGAATAATCTATTGGGCTCTAAATTTTAGGAGTTTTTGTTTGTACTAGAAATTTTTCATATAAACCAAGGTGCCATAGAAAGGTTTTTAACTGAAAAAACCTTTTTATTTATTACTATTTTTTATATTTTTATGATTGTTTAAGTATTTACTAGATTTTTGGAATTGAGTGATACTTTGTATTATGTGTTGTTAAGATTTCATTGTTTGCGGTCATTTCAATTAGAATTTGGAAGAAGTGTTATTCTTGATTGATGACATTTGTGAGATTCATTTATTGTTAGGTTGGCTTTTCTTGGGTAGTATAATGTTAAATGGAGTGGAATATAGGTTATGTAAATGTTTAGATGAAAGGAATGTAGTGACATAGATGTATGCATCAATGGATTAGATAAGGTGAGATGTGTGGATGAAGAGATGCGAATATAAATATGTTAAAATTACACTGATATAATAGGAGATGGGACCAATGACTTCACATGCCATGTTAGGATTAGAGATGGATTATTTTTTTGCATGTGATTGTTTAGGAGATGGGACCAAGGAATTCACATGCCATGTTGGGCTTAGAGATGGATTATTTTTTTTGCATGTGATGACTTTTTAAAGTAAAAACAAGACCTCTAAAATTGTAAACTTCCAACTTATGTTCAACTTCCAAAAGGTATTATAGAAAAAAGGTTTCCCACTAGGCATGTGAGATCACTATAAAATTAAAACTGAAATAATTTATTATAATTTAATATCCAAACATATGATAGAGTGCTACATGATATCCTTTTGATTTTGATACTTGCATATCTATTTCTCATATTGAAAACATATACCTACTCAAAATAGGGTCATGACTCTTGAAAGTTAAATATTTGGTCTCAAATTATAAGATTTAAAGGCTATGAATGGAGGAATAGGATAATATCTTAAATTGAGATCCCATGAAAGTAGATGATGAAAATAGGTGAAATCTATTATCAATCAATTACCTAAGAATATTTGCATAGCTATATGGAATATAGCATGTCACATTTTCTCCATGATTATATCGAGTTGTATGATTATCTCAAGCATGCCAAATTACATTGATACAATTGACTGAATTATTTTTGTATTTGTTTATCTATAGAAATAATTCATACTACTTCTATTTGAATATAATTATTCTTCTTCATTCCATTGCATCCACTACCTTTGGAAACGGTTTTTCAACATGTTCCAAGTGTTCTATGCTTGGTTTTTCTTTTCATAATGGTATGTGTGATGCTTCACCATCTACTATTAAATGTGGTATTTCATATTTGGGAGGTCTTGCTATTACTTTGGTAGCAAAATATGTGATTAAAATTTCTCATTCCCTTGTTGTTGTAGTTTTAGGGGAGTATGTTCATAGGAATAAGCTTTTTTTTAACATAAATTGCTAATCTATAGGACTGATAGAAAGTTGCCCCATCTTAAACATATAAACCTTTTGATATCATTGTCATAGCATGCTATTGCAAATGGGAAGATGAAGATTCCCCCCCTTTTTTTTAATGGTTCTTTTTATCTAGTTTATATTTGTGATCATACATATCTATATGGGCAAGAGAAGTTCAGTATTGAAATTGGGGCTCGGTTCAAATAGATTATAGGAAAAAGAACCTAATATATTCACTCCTAGTTTTGGGGTCAACATTCCCTCCTTCTCTAACCTTAGGTGGCCATTTTTAAACCTCTCACTAAATTGATTAACAAGCTATCAGTTTGGATCTAACTCCTAAATCTTTCACTTTATTGTTCATAGCATCACAAAAAAGTTCTACAACCACATTCATGTTTTTTTCTACTTGGCCATCGCCCTAGACATACGTGGTATGAATATGTCTTAATTCAGTTGCCAAATTCTGACATATTCCCTTTAATTCTTTCTCCCACTTGATGAATTCCACACATCTTGTCTTGAGTGTTTCATTCCTCCTATCAATAATGTGCTTACCAGTAAATAGGAGTGATTCATCAACTATTTTAAGTTGTTTTTTAGTCAGAAACTTAGCCACTCCATACCTTTGAATTTCATAAATCTGTAAAGAGGCAGACATCCATTTGGTTTCTTCATTCTCCCACATTTTAACCTGTGACTGAATGTTTTCTATTAACAATAAGGTTTCTTCAAACACTTTTCTGGATTCTTGAATAAATTTGCAACCATCATTAATGACTCCACTCACCCAATCATCAAAAAAAGTTGTGATGGCCTTTCCCCTTTGGATTTGACTCAATAACTTTTGACTGGCAGGTGATGTGGGATCAAAAGACTGAGAATCTTGAGCTAATGGCTTAGGAGAAGAAGATACACTGCTAATCACATCAATGTAATCTGCCAGCACTCTGATCATCTGTTTCAGCTCCTTCTTATCCTTCCCATCCTTTTGCGATCAGGTTAGCATGTGTTTTGCATAAACTTGAAAGTGATTGTTATCTGTATCCCTGTCAACAACTCCAAGCTCTACTTTCTCCACGTAGTAACTATCAACATTTGGCGTCACAACCTTCGTCGTCCATTTACCTATTTTATCATCAATCCCTAACCTTTTCATTGCCTTTTCCCTTTTTGCCTGAGGTGTTTTCATCACATACTTACTCACAACATCACCGATTGGCAAGGCGATGGGTACAATATTTTTTCTTTTGTTTATAGAATACACTAGCCATTGGGGAGAACTAACAACAGAATCCTTTAGGATTAAAGACTTCTCCTCAGTCTGTTCTTTAAAACCATGAGAAGTGTCAAGGTTTTCAGCAAAATCTAGATCAATATCATCACCAAAGTGATCCATATTTGAAAAGTTACTTTCTTCTAGCAACTTATCCTTCTCACCTTCTTCGCTCGGTTCTAGATCAATAAAGTGTTATGTGACCTACGGTTCGCTCATACAGGTTTTGGCCCTTGATCTAGTCACACGAATAGAAATAGGTAATCTGATAGCCTCTTTAGGTGTAGAGGTGGGTTTTTATGGTGAGAAGATTTTTTTGGTTTCTGTTTCTGTTCTTGCAAGACAAATATTTTCAAAAATGTTAGCATCTAGAGACCTAAAAACAACCTATTTAATCATTTATGATTCTGAACTATGAGCATCCAATCATCTCATTCTAGAAAGCCAATGTACAGTTCTTTGAATCACAATTATTGCCCTGACATTGATGTCATCCCTTTCATACTCAAACCAAATTATCTCATCTAAAGGCTTTGATTTGATTCTATCAAATTCAGGATCAAGGACATCTTTGTCATGATCTGTACCCCCCTCAACATTCACCTCTAGCTTCCAATCAATAATCTATTGGATCCTCAATCTTCTATAGTCTCTTAAGCTGACTTCAAACTCATCTTTACAGTCCTCCCAAAAATATTCCAAATGGGAAGAAGGAGCATAACTTTTTCCCAGTTTAAAGGTCTAAATAGCAAAGAGTTTATTATCAAAACTATTTCTAGCTTGATAGAAACCAAAATTGAAATTCTTTAAATCAACTCCAACATTGGCTGCATCTCCAAATGACTTGCAAGAAAAAGAACCTAATTCAAGGGGAAAGAGGGATTCACGATCACTTAAATCTGCATAATTTTTAATCACATGGGCCAATTGTTTACAAAGCTCTGCTAACACAAAACAATCAAAAGCATACCAAGGCAATTTCATGGGTTCCTCCTCAAAACCACCCACCCGAAGGTAAGTGAACTATGGATACTGAATATAGTAGCTCTCGTATACTCTGATTAATTGTTGAGCCTCCTCAGAAATCCTTCTTTGTAGATTTCCTCTCAGTTTTACAAACATTCTTCTAGTAAAAACATCATGAACCCGCCAATAGTTTTCCAAAGCCTCTTCACTTTGAAAAGAGGAATAGAATTCAAACACCCAGATTCCTTCAAAAAATGGGGCTCGAGGTACTCCTTGCCATTCTTTTGTGCATGCTAGACAATATATAAGATATGAAGACATGTAGAAATCCTTATCCTCGAACCGTGATTGTTTCAATTGATCCTGGAGCTCTTCTACAATAACCTCTCCTCAATCAATGTAGCAGGCTCCTTCTAATATGACTTGGATGAAATGATACATCCATTTCATGAATAGATAAGAATCAACTGCTCCCTTAACCTTATGCAACAAAACTATCAAATCTCTAATGTAGGGTTTCACATGATCTCTATTCAAGGATTTTGGTAAGTGAGAACCACCTCTTTGAAGTTTAATCAACTAGCTTAGACTAGCAATAACATTTATATGCTTGTCTTCCTTCTCATGAAATTTTGTAATAGAGAGAGAAGGGGTAGATTCAGAGTATGCATCCCTCTCAAAAATTCTCACTACTAAGACGATTGTTTCTCAATTCACTACTAACAAGACCTGACCATCATCTTTCCTTATACACTGGTGTCTAATATCAAACCTATTGATGCACTCCCTCACTAATTCTAGACAAATGATTGCTAAAGAAAGGGCTGCAACTTCCACCAAATCACTATTTGCTATCTCAGTCATGAATGGTTCTACCATTTGACTCTTCAATCTCTCTAAGAAGTCATCCATGTCGAAATCTCTTAGGGCAGTGTCACTAAATTTAGGATGCACACATTCTAGACTAGCATCATTTCTGAATAAATTAAATGCATACTTCACTTTCACTAACTGAACCATTAAAATACAATTCCTCAAGAAAGAAAAAAACCAGAAGTAAAAGCCAACAAGAAAATGGAAGAACTAAACTCACCTTGTGTCAACAAATTCCTGAAATCTCTATGCTTGCATAAAACATTTACCTCTCACTGCCTCTAGTGCCTTATCAAAAACTGACTGAGCTGTTGGTAAAATCATCGCTTATAACGATGCCATATATCAAATTTAAATTTATTGAGAAACAAATATGCCTCACACATGCCAAAGATTTTGATATGACAAGCATTAAATGCAATCTCTTAACTTCCGTCACCTCATTCATTCCACTCATTGCAACTATTTTGATGCATGTCATTAACTTAACTTTCCATAATTACAAACATCCCATCACGTGCCTTGAAAAAGTCGATGCCAGTTGTCATCTTTGAAAGAAGAGTGCTAAGCAATCAAAATGAATCCTAACATTCCCTTATTGAACCCCACGAACCCATTGAACATAAAGGTTTAATTCAGTTCACGCATGTTCAACCATGTGATGTATTTATGAAGAAAGACTCCCAACTATATTGAAAATAAAGTAGAAATAACTGACTTGAATAAAAACAAAATGTACAAGGCAGATCATGCTGGTTCAAATAGGTTTAAACAAGGTCAATAAGGTACACATTTTACAAACTATTGACCTTACATTTAAAAATGAGGATACAAATTACCATAGAACTAACTTGCCCAAAATGAAACTTGATCATGACATGAACTAGAACACGAAAATTGAAAGATGATAAAACCTAGGATATAGGAAAACCTTTGCCAACAATATGTCACCTACCTACTCAATAGTCAATCAATAGTTAAGATTGATAACCTTTCTATGAATAAGCTAGTTTTTGTCAAATTATGATGTTCTAGGTTTACATAGATTTAGATAATAGTCTAGTTTTTATAAACCATGAAATATATTTTACAAAACTAAATATTCAACTTTTCAAGTATATGTTCAAGCCCAAGGGCCACCATTATGGCATTCACATCTCTTCAACACTCTACCTCTAAAAGATATGTACTATTTTCCTTCCTAGTTGTGTCAAGACATAATAAGATGAAGAAGAAGGCAAGGAAGGTTAAAAAAGAAGGTAACATGGATGAGGACAATGAAGATAGGGAGAACATTCAAGAGGATGTTGGGCTAATCTAGTTTTAAAGGTTCAACTAAACTTGAATATGATCAACAATGACTAAGTTGTTTTTCTTTATTTTATATTGTTATGAATGTATCTAATTTCTCTAAGAGTATGAGGCTTGCGTGCCATTTTAGCCAGACTTTTATTATGACTATATCCATAGTTAATGTTTGTATACTTGTTGATACTAAAAATACTTTTATTATTCTCGGAAGGTGGTGGTTAGTTAAAATTAGTATGTTTATTTACAAAGTCATGCTAATTTTTTATTAGAAGTTCTAAGGAACAATTGATTGGGCTTTCTGGATTGGATGCTTGATACTAGTTCTTTTTTTGTTGTTTTGTAGGTTCAGGGCCTTCTCCCTACTAATATAAGAAAAAGCATTTAGGACAAATAAATATGAGAAGTTATGCATAAAAGTGGATTTTGGATCTTAATGATTACCTTCTCAATTAGAATTAGTGTACCCAACCAAGTTAGTCTCATATCTATATCATTGCCCTATATTCTAGTGTGGTTCATGAAGGTCCATATAAACCTAATAACATGATATTATAGCATGCATAGATCTAAAGGAATTTATTTTGTGGCCGTTATAACTTTTAATTATTATATATAATGATTATTAGTCTTAATAAGACAATAAAATTATCTCGGGTAACATTAAAAGCATAAATATGGTACCTATATGAGGCACTCATTAGTTATTATCATTATATTAAATATTAATATTTTATAAAAGACTATGGAGATATACCCCTTGAAGTGGTTTAGGGGGTTCCCCCCTCAAAGTGAAATATATTGTCAAGTATTTATAGAATATATTTAATTATAATATTTTATTATGCAATTTTATTTTATTAGAAGTGGTATTAGATTCAATTTATTTTAAAAATGGACAAGAAATAAAATTTTATTTTTAATCTTCGAAAGCAAATTTTGAGGTACATAAGTTTAATTTGTTTTTTAATGAACTATAAAGGGTTTTGTGGGATTTTGCCAAGATCAAGGGCACAATGAAAAGCATAAAAGAGACAATAGAATGACAAGAACAAACTATATTCTCATCAATATGCAAATGATCAACTGGATTAACCAATACAATGAATAGAGGCCTGCTTATATAGGCAAGGCCATATGGATGTATGAGCACACAAATATGACATGTGGTTCAATGAGAAACACGGGTAGGTAAGAAATACTAGGGGTAGGTAGGAGAAATAATATAATATTCCACAAGAGGTGGATGACCCACTGAATGTGGAGTGTAACAGCAAAATAAGACCACAAAAGGTGGAATTTCTCCTACAAGCTCTATCCCTATGTGCACACTTCCCTAAGTGTCTCAAATCCAAAGTACGAAGAGATGCATTATCCTAAGTTAACTTAAGTAAAGTGTAATAATATCCAAAATGCATATTTATTTACACCAACACTCCCCCTTTAGTGCAACTTAGGGGAATGAAGACTCAAGTCAACAATGCAAGATGGGTCCCAGCTACTAGGCCATGATAGGTACCCATGTACAATATGCAAATGCAAGCAAAACTATGCAATGCAATCTCTCACAAACGGAGGAAGGGAGAAAACCCAATGGGAAAAAACTTCCCCCCAAAAGAGAGATGAATGTACAAAAGACTCTCAAAGAAGGACAAAACCTCAAAGAGGAAAAAGTCCCCCCCACAAGAGAGGAAGGAGAAGTCAGCTGACCCCCCCTAATGACACATCCCGCACCCCCAAGAGAGCTCGCAACTGCTGGAACTTACTCTCGATGAAAGGTTTGGTGAATATGTCAGCAACCTGCTCTACTGTAGGACAATACTGCAAATCAATGACTTGCTCCTAGATGAGCTCTCAGATATTGTGCATATGAATCTCGATGTGTTTGGTCTGCTAGTGCTGGACCGGGTTCTTCGAGATCGCAATAGCACTTTGATTGTCGCAATGTAGAACTGTCGGCCGTGGAGTGGTGAATCCAAACTCTGTGAGAATCTGTTGGAGCCAAATGGTCTCAGTCGCTGCGTTAATAGCGCCTTGATACTCAGCCTCAGTCGAAGAGAGAGCAATAGCATGTTGCTTCTTGCTCTGCCAACAAATGGGGCCCGAACCAAGGTGAAAACTATAACCAGAAGTAGACTTACGATCAACTAGATCGCTAGCCCAATCGGAGTCTATGTAACCAACCAAGCGAAGTCCTGTGCCTACTGCATAGTGAATCCCATAGTGATGTGTACCCTGGATGTAATGAAGGATGCATTTGGCGGCTGTCCAATGAAGCTCATGTGGTTCCTGGATGAAGTGGGAAACCATGCCAACTACAAATGAAATATCAGGGCGTGCATGAGTCAAGTAGATGAGACTACCCACAAGTTGACGATACAAAGTGGCATCAACTGGTGGAGAAGAACATTGAGCCTCAAGCTTGACTCCTGAAAGAAAGGGAGTCGGGGCAGGCTTACAATGAGCCATATTAAAGCATGCAAGTAGATCAAGAGCATACTTGGGTTGTGATAGTGTAATCCCGGAAGGTGACTGTGAAATCTCTATCCCGAGAAAGTAGTGCAAAAGACCCAAGTCAGTCATAGCAAATCTGTCATGCAAATCAGATTTGACCCTACTAATGATGGATGAAGTACTCCCTGTAATGATCAAGTCATCAACATAGAGCACAAGTATCAAGTGAGAGTCATCCTATCGCAAAATGTAGACATTTGGATCGGAATGACACCTGGTGAACCCTGCGGAGAGAAGAAAGGAATCCATCTTGGTGTACCAAGCCCTGGGGGCCTGCTTAAGGCCATAGAGAGATTTCCTTAGTCTGCAAACCAAGGAAGTATCCTGGATGAAACCCTCTGGTTGCTCCATATAAATCTCCTCATCAAGATCACCATGAAGAAAAGCACTCTTCACATCCATCTGATGTACAGCCCAACCATGAGCTACAGCAATAGCAAGTGTCAAACGAATGGAGTTCATCTTGGCTACGGGTGCAAAGGTCTCAGTATAGTCAACACCTGCAACCTACAAGAAACCTTTCGCAACAAGCCGAGCCTTATACTTATCCACACTACCATCTGTTGCAAACTTGGTCTGATAGATCCACTTACATCGAACCATCTTTCTCCCCTTAGGGAGATGGACTAGATCCCATGTGTTGTTCCTCATCAAGGAACTATACTCTTCCTCCATAGCTTGGTCCCACTCAGGAACCCCTAATGCTTCCCTAAATGTCTATGGATCGAAAGCAGTAGCAATGAATGCATTTGGAAGATCCTGATGTTGTGATCGAGTTCTCCATGTATCTGAAGGATCCCCAACAAGAGAACCCACGGACTCAAGTGTCTGTCGAGCCCAACAAGGTCTAGGTGGGGGTGGAGAACGAGGCTCCTCAACTGCAAGTGGACCCTGCGGAGGTGTTACCCTACGAGTCGGAGTTGAAGGAGTCTCATCATTTGAATCACTAACATCACTATCCACAATGGAGGAAGGTGGAGGAGGTAGAGAGGCTAAGCTAGGAGAGTTTTCCTCAAAGTGAACACTCCTCTCAATGAACACCTCATGTGTCTCTAGATCCATTAATCTATATGCCTTAACACCCTCAGGATATCCAACAAATATGCAAGGCCGACTCTGAGGTTCCAATGCCTTGTGTTTCTACGGAGGTATGCGAGCCCATGCTGGACACCCAAAGACTCTGAAATGTCTCACAATCGGTTTCCTACCAGCCCAAGCTTTAAATGGAGTAACACCTTGCAAAGCTTTGTGAGGAACCCAATTTTGGATGTGTGTGGTACAACTGATAGCCTCTGCCCAAAAGGCGGGATCAAGAGAACATGCATGTATCATACAGCTAGCCATTTATTTGAGAGTTCTATTCTTGCAATCTGCAACCCCGTTCTGCTGTGGAGTGTATGTGACAGAATGCTGAAGATCAATTCCCTCAAATGTACAAAAATCCTCAAGTCTCTTGTTCACATATTCCCTTCCATTATCTGTGCAAAGAATCTTGACCACTTTCCCTGATTGCTTCTCCACATGAGTCTTGAAGTCCTGAAATCTGTCAAATACTTCACTCTTATTAATGAGAAAGTAGACCCAAGTCAAGCGGGAGTAGTCATCAATGAAGGTAAGAACATAGCGGGCCTTACTAAATGAAGGTGCTGGAAATGGAACTGCTACATCGCTGTGAACAAGTTGAAGAACTTCCAAAGCTCTCCAAGTTTTCCCTTTATCAAACTTCTCTTTGGGATGCTTGCCCATGGAACAACCTGAACATACACCCTCTGAAAAACTGATTCGAGTAGACCTGTGACCATGTCTTTAGTGCTTAGCTGCTGAAGATAGCAGTAGTTGAGGTGACCAAACCGCTCATGCTATAGCTTGCTTTCTGAATTTGAATGAGTAAGCAGGGCCCTAGAAGGTGAACTTGGCACAAAATGGGAGAATGAATAAAGCCTTGAGTTGTCATTGACTTGTCCCACTGTTACCAAGGCATCATCATCAAGTTCCTTTACCACAACTAAATCTGGTGTAAACTCAACCTTTTTCCCATTCCCATAGTGAGTGATTTGGTAGATGGAGAGAAGGTTGGTAGACAAGTTAGGAACATAGAGAACATTCTCAAATGTTCCATCATCCATGTCAACTGAACCTTTCCCTTCAACCTCTACTTGAGTGTCATCACCTATGTAAATGTGAGGTACCTTAGATGGCTCCAATGAAGAAAACTGCTCCTTTGTATAACCCATGTGATATGAGGCACCCGAGTCAAGTATCCATTGCTGTGAAGAACCTGTTGTAGCCAAAAATGCTTGCCCTTTTCCCTTAGAATGTGAGGAAGAGGAAGGAAATGAATCCTTCTTTGTGTAGGCAGATGGCAAGTTGATGTTGTTTTTCTTAAGAGGATTGGTTAACTCATCAACTTGCTTTGCGTGGCATCGGTGCTCATCATGACCATACTTCTTGCAATATGCACAAGTTGGTTTATCCTTCTTAGGTGGTGTCCCCTTCTTGGAAGAGGATGAAAAATTGCCTTATGATGGAGAGGATGATTGTCCTTTTTCCTGGTGTGGCTTAGACTTAGAGTGCTTCTTCTTCTTGTTGGAATCTTTGCCTTGACTTCCTTGATTCCCTTGATTAGCCACCAAAGCCTTGGACTTTGAAGACTTGAGAAACCCCATGTTCAATAACTTAGATTGTTCCAATATCAACATTTCTGTAAAGCATCAAATGAAGGCATAACATAAGAACTCCCCACTGTCAAACGATGAGTTTGGAAGCTAGACACAAATGCTACATATTCTTGTGCAAGCTTATCCAACAAGTTGAATATCAATTGAGCATCCTTTTTGTCAATTCCACAATCCTTAAGCTTTGCTCTTAGCTCATTTGCTTTGGTGACATAATCTTGGATTGTATCAAAACTCTTGGGATCCAAGTTGGTGAGCTCATTGTCAATCTAATAGCCTCTAGTTTCATCAACTTGTCCTTACAAATTCTGAAACATATCCCAAGCCTCTTTGATTGTTTTACACTTCTCAATGTGAAAAATGAGGTCATTTGATACATACTTGCGTAAAGTTCCAAGAGCCATGCAATTCTTTGTGAGCCATTCTAATTGAGCATTTGGATCAGCCTTAGGATCAGGTGGTGTTGTTATTGTTCCATCTATGTAATGTGTGAGACCCTTTTCCATTAATTTACTCCATACTTTAATTTTCCATTATGCATAATTATGTGGAGTTAAAGGTGGAAATTTATTAGGACTCATTGCAACAAAAATGGAAAGAGCACAAAGAGAGGCACAATCACACAAGACACCCCCCCAAATTCACTCAATCAAAGAACCCCCCCCAAATGTGATGATTTTGGCACTTTATAAGTAGTGCGTATACAATGGGCCACTTGCAAAAAATGGCAAAGTGGACTTCTGATTTACAATTTTACAACTATCTTAATAAGGCCAAAAGAGTCTCAAACTGATAATGCAAGAGATCTAACTAAGATCCAAGCAATTTACAAGTACCTAATAGGCCAAATAAGACCAATATCTGAAAGTACAATTTCCACTCAAAATCTCTAAAATCTGATCATAGATTATGAAATTAGACAAAAAAATAAGCACTTTAAAAAAAAACGGCACCTGAAAAGGAGGTTGTATGAGCTCAAACGAGACCTTTGAAGTTGCAGAATTGAGGATTGGACAGGTACAGCTGAGAGAATCCAAAAATTCTGAAAAACCTATGCACCAAAATCAAAAAATAACCACACCACTACGAAGATCATGAAATTTTAGCGCATTTCAAAAAATATTGCACCAAAAAAGGAGCAAAAATGAGCAAGATATGGCCTTTCAAAGTTGGACTACAAAATTGAAAAGCCCAATGGAGAGGGGTCAAATTTTTTTCAAAAAATGCTGATGTGGCACTGATGTCAACAATTCACTGTGTTAAATTTGACGGCCATATGACCGTCGCGAAAACTTCACCTCCCTGCTGACTAGGCATCCGTACTGTACGGACTGCTGACTGGGCAGATGACTATGCGTACGGACTAGACTGCATACGGATTCTGACGTGGCAGACAAAGGTGTACGGTTTTGCACACGGGCCAGTGGCCACCTACCACGTGGCGGACATGGGGCCGCCTATTTTGGTGGTCGCCGGTGGAGGGAGTGGTCGGAGCCGATGCATCGGTGGCGGGCCGGCAGCCGAGGCTGCCGGCGGAGGTGGCTGGCGGGAGGGAGCGGCGGCGGCGACATGCAGAGCCGGGAGGACGGGATGGCCAGCGGCGGCGATAGTAGCAAGTGGTGGTGGCGACGTGCGGAGCCGGTAGGATGGGACAGCCGAGGGCGGTGGCGGGTACAGGTATGCGGTGCGGGTCTCGGTTTCGACAGCAGGTACGTCTTGCAACACCTGTGACACGCAGGTACAAACTCCAGGGGGGGGGGTCTGCGGACCCCCCAAAAATGCAAAAAAACTTTTTTTAAATTTTTTTTTTACTTTTGATCGCTATTTTTTCGATTTTTTCGAAATTTCTTTGAAAAATAATTTTTTTTTTTTAATTTTTCGAAATTTTTTCAGAATTTTTTTTTTTTCCGAAAAATAAATAAATTTTTTTTGAAATTCGTACGATAATAGCCAAAATGGGGAAAAAAAAATTTCTCACCAAAATAGGTCGACTTTATAGTCGAAATTTATGGAAATGGCCTCCCGAATTCAACGGTGATGTCCAAATCGCTGTATGATGCCCCCCAAAAATGAAGATCCCCAAATCCAAAAATAGAAGCCTTCCACAATGTCTTGAAAAACCAATCAATGAAGCACCAATAGCTCTGATACCATGTGGGATTTTGCCAAGATCAAGGGCACAATGAAAAGCATAAAAGAGACAATACAATGACAAGAACCAACTATATTCTCATCAATATGCAAATGATCAACTGGATTAACCAATACAATGAATAGAGGCCTGCTTATATAGGCAAGGCCATATGGATGTATGAGCACACAAATATGACATGTGGCTCAATGAGAAACAAGGGTAGGTAAGAAATACTAGGGGTAGGTAGGAGAAATAATATAATATTCCACAAGAGGTGGATGACCCACCGAATGTGGAGTGTAACAACAAAATAAGACCACAAAAGGTGGAATTTCTCCTACAAGCTCTATACCTATGTGCACACTTCCCTAAGTGTCTCAAATCCAAACTAAGAAGAGATGCATTATCCTAAGTTAACTTAAGTAAAGTGTAATAATATCCAAAATGATTATTTATTTACACCAACAGATTTCTTAGATTCAATTTGAAACTTTTAAAAGTCATATTTGACATCATTTGAAATAAAAGGAATATTTATTGTGAAATTAGCATTTCAATTACAATTCCTCTTGATGATGCAAATAAACAATTTTTTTAAGAGAATATTTTGAATATACAAGGTTTAATCCAACATATTTTGAATAAATAAATAAATTATTTTCTATGAGATCAATAAATAGAGAAGTGCCTTTATTATTTTCTAATAAAGAAACAATAGCAAGTAGCTATATAATCTAAGTGTAAATAATATATTTTCATTTGGATTTTATTTTCTCTATTTTAATACTTTTATTTTATTTATTCAATAAAGTTGCGTGTTTTCCTCCCATCTCTCCCTTCTAGGAAGGTGAAAATAATACCCGTTTAAGACTATTGTTTGTAGTAGGAAAAATGATCTTCTAGAGCTTGTGATGATTTTTGCTTGTTGATCACCAACAAATTTGTTTAAAGGCTTTGGCTCCTTATCCCTTTTGCTATTTTCATGTTATGTTACTTTTATGTTGATTTATTTTTTCCAACCATTATAAACTTGTTTTGATTCACCTTTGAACAATTTCTATAAATAATCTAGACCTTTTTTTTTTCTAGTCAGAGCATATTCACTTTCTATATTATCATTTCCATAAATCAAACTTCATTTCACAAAAAAAATTTGTTTTCACCAACCCCGGTCTTATAAAAAAAGACTACTTCAAATAGTAATTCCCATAGGCAAATATTATCTACCTTGACCGTGACCTAATGCTTACAAGATTGTTTATTTATAATTAAAAAATTTCTTCCTCATAGTTGTACCCTCTACCCTCTTTTAGGCGAGACCTTCAATTCTGAATATATTAACACTCAAAAAAATTTATTGCTTTTCCTTCTTAGGTGGGCATATGACCGTTACCTATCTCTTAAGGAAATTTTAAAAAGGACAAGAAGAATTTATCCGCGTGCATTTATTCGGCCAAGTTTACCAAATGACCAGTCCAGATTGGATGACTGTCCAGTCCATGTTTACGTACTATAATTTTAAGGCAACTAAAATTAAAATTTGATTTAAAAAGAATAATCTATTCAGCTCTGAATTTAGGAGTTTTTGTTTGTACTAGAAATTTTTCATATAAAACAGTTTTCATTATGGTAAATAAACCAAGGTGCCATAGAAAGGTTTTTAACTGAATATTTTTTTTCATTATTACTATTTTTTATAATTTTTTGATTTTTTAGGATTTAATAGATTTTTGGAATTAAGTGATACTTTGCATTATGTGTTGTTAATATTTTATTGTTTGTGGTTATTTCAAGTAGAATTCGGTAGAAGTGTTATTCTTGATTGATGACATATTTGAGATTCATTTATTGTTAGGTTGGCTTTTCTTAGGTATTATAATGTTAAATGGAGTGGAAGATAGGTTATGTAAATTTTTAGATGAAAGGAATGAAGTAACATAGATGTATGTAAAAGTAGATTAGATTAGGTGAGATGTGTGGATGAAGGGATGAGAACACAAATATTTTAAAATTACATTGATATAATAGGAGATGGGACCAGTGACTTTACATGCCATGTTGGGCTTAGAGATGGATTATTTTTTTCCCTGTGATGATTTTTCAAACTACAAGCAAGCCCTCTAAAATTTTAAACTTCCAACTTATGTTCAACTTCCAAAAGGTATTATAGAAAAACGTTTCCCACTAGGCATGTGAGATCACTATAAAATTAAAACTAAAAAAAATAATTATAATTTAATATGCAAACCTATGATAGAGTGCTACATGATATCCTTTTGATTTTGATACTTGCATATCTATTGCTCATATTGAAAACATATACCTACTCAAAATAGGGTCATGACTCTTGAAAGTTAAATATTTGGTCTCAAATTATAAGATTTTAAGGCTATGAATGCAAGAATAGGATAATATCTCAAATTGAGATCCCATGAAAGTAGATGATGAAAATAGGTGAAATCTATTATCAATCAATTACCTAAGAATATTTGTATAGCCATATGGAATATAGCATGTGACATTTTCTCCATGATTATATCAAGTTGTATAATTATCTCAAGCATGCCAAATTACATTGAAATAATTGACTGAATTATTTTTGTATTTGTTTATCTATGGAAATAATTCATACTACTTTTATTTGAATATAATTATTCTTCTTTGTTTCATTGCATCCACTACTTTTGGAAATGGTTTTTCAACAAGTTCCAAGTGTTCTATGCTTGGCTTTTCTTTTCATAATGGTATGTGTGATGCTTCACCATCTACTATTAAATGTGGTATTTCATATTTGGGAGATTTTGCTATTACTTTGGTAGCAAAATATGTGATTAAAATTTCTCATTCCCTTGTTGTTGTAGTTTTAGGGGAGTATGTTCATAGGAATAAGGATTTATTTTACCATAAATGGCTAATCTATAGGACTGATAGATTGTGGCCCCATCTTAAACATATAAATCTTTGGATATCATTGTCGTAGCATGCTATTGCAAATGAGAAGATGAAGATCCCCCCCCCCCCACACTTTTTTAATGGTTTCTTTTGATCTAGTTTATATTTGTGATCGTACATATCTATATGGGCAAGAGTAGTTCGGTATTGAAATTGGGGCTCGGTTCAAATACATTATAGGAAAAAGAACCTAATATACTCACTCCTAGTTTTGGGGTCAACATGCCCTCCTTCGCAAACCTTAGGTGGCCATTTTTAACCCTCTCACTAAATTGATTAAGAAGCTATCAGTTTGGATCTAACTCCTAAATCTTTCACTTTATTGTTTTCTCTAATTCCTATTACGTGGAAATAGGTAATTGTTTAGGGAATTATATTATGTTTGATAGTGCTACTACAATGTTATCTCATACAACCTATGCTCATACTCTTTTAGGATTAGAATTTTCTTCAGGTCCCCTATTCCAAGTTGTTTTACTAGTTTGGGATCGCTCATGTTAAACCAATCTATAGATTACGAAGGATACCTTTTTGGTGTTAATGGTGCCTTGCTACTAGTCACTTGGCTTTGGTTTTGACTTTCTTGAAAGTGTTATGTTCCTCCCCTTGGTGGAAGAATGCTAATCTTGAATTTTTGACAATGCAAGATTTCTTTGTGGAGACCTATTATGTGTACTATGCCACTCCTGTTTGTCTTTGAAGAGATGCTTCCTAATCCACCTATACCAAAGGCTATTTCTAATCCCTTGTTGGTTCTTGGGGGTGTTTTTATGGGCCTCCTACAACCTAATTGATTTTGCCTTAACAATCTTGTTCTCTAGTTTGGCTACCTTCGGATTGTTTGTCTCCTTCTAGTGCTTAGGTTGCATGTTCTCCTCCCATCTCTCCTTTTCTGGGTGAGAAGGATAATGGTTTTTGGACCATTGTTCATTATAGGAAGAAGGCTCTTCTAAAGTTTGTTTCATATTCCCATGCTCGAATGAGGGGTGTACATTTATTTATGTTTGGTTTTGCTATTGTATAGTTGTGTTGTTTATTAATTGTTGGTTCCCAACAACTTTGTCTAAAGGACTTTATTCCCTATTTCACTTTCATTATTGTTGCTCTGTTATGAAACTTTTATGAAACTTTTAGACTGCTGATTTTTTTTTCTGATCAATATAAGCATGTTTTGATTCACCTTCTAACAATTTTTATTTTTAAATCAAAACCTTTATTCTTTCTTATTATACTTAATATATATTTAAACTACCACTTCCTATATAATAATTTCCATAAATCAAACATAATTTAGAAAAAGAATAAAAATTGTAGTTTTCACAACCTCCAGCGTTTTAAGAAAGACCATTTCAAAGAACGCTTCTTATATACAAATATTATCTACCTTGAGCGTGATGCAATGCTTATGACATGGTTTATTTATAGCTTAAAACTTCTTTCCTTATCTGGCGCAGCCTTCAATTTGGAATATATTAACACATTTGAAAAGTCAAAATCTGATTAAAAAAATAGAATAATCAATTGACATTGAGCAAATTTGGAGACTGCAAGAGCCATGAAGCAATCATGTGTAGCTCTTAATTGCTGGCGCCGCCCACGTTATCTGAGCTGGCAATGTTTTTGATATGATTAGCATTAAATTCTTTACATAGTCTATTCACTTGAATCATTCAATGCGAAAAAAAAACATTACATCACCTATCCTGAACAGAGCCTGGTCAAATTTGTTAGATTGAGATGGCTGATTCACCAAACAATGTCAACATCTCATCCTATCTTAAAGCAACAAGAAAGTTCCTGTGATTAGTTTGCTCAATTCTCTTTGAGAATTAGTATTGACTTCGTTCGAAATGAAAATGATGCTTGCTTTTCTTTCATTAATATTCATACTCTCATTTTCGATCACCATTGTCGATGGTTCTGGGTTAAAAGTCGGTTACTACCAGCTTGCATGCCCTGAGGCAGAGGGGATTATAAGTGATGTCGTGGGCAAAGCTGTTAGAGCGAATCTTGGTGACGCATCTGATCTGAATTCAAAGCTAAGATCAAGGTGACTATTTCTTAAACATTGAGTTATAATTGCAGGGTTGTGATGGATCAATCCTCATCGACTCCACCGCAGGAAATACTGCAGAGAAAGACTCCCCTGCAAGCAACCCAAGCTTGTCTGGCTTTGATATCATTGAAGCGATTTGCCCAGGAGTGGTTTCTTGTGCCGACATAGTGGCATACGCTGCAAGAGATAGCGCCCACGAAGTAAGCTTTTTATTAAAACTGAGTAACGTAGCAAATTTCTAAAGGTAACATTGCTGAAGTTGTAACCATGTAAATTCAATGTAGAGGATGGTGGCCTAATGTGGACTGTCGAGGGTGGACGAAGAGATGGATACCTCGAGCATCAGATATTCCGGGGAATCTGCCACCTCCCTCATTCGACGTAAATCGGTTGACACAACTCTTTGCCCAGAAGCAATTGTCAAAGTGTATGAATAAGATACTCTTTCAGGTGGTTACTTTGCTATCGCTGCTGCTTATAAGATACTTAACTTTGAAATTTGTTCAAGTGTATGAATAATGAACTTTCTAACACTTGTGATGTTTTTGTTTCTGCAGGGGCACATTCTATTGTAGTTTCCCACTGTTCTTCATTCAGTGCAGATCGTCTGTACAACTTCAGCGGAAGGGGTGTTCAGGATCCTTCGATGGATCCTAGCTATGCCCTTCAGCTTAAGGCCAAATGCCCTGCTTCATCTTCTTCCTATAGTGTTGTTTTCCATTGGATCCCCTCACACCAAATAATTTGGACGTGAAATACTACGTCGATTTGCAATACAAGCGTGGGTTGCTGAGGTCCGATCAAACGTTGATGTCAAATGATGTAACCTCCAGACTGGTGAGGATTAACGCCAAGTATCCAGCCATTTGGAGGAGGAATTTTGGCAGGGCGATGGTGCTGAGGGGATCGCAAGGGGAGGTAAGGAAACAATGTCATGTCCCTAACTAAAGGAATATTTAAATAGGTTATTGGTATGGTATTGGCAAAGAGAAATAAGGGTCAAATTCCACGTAAGTGCAGAAGTACCCAATGAAATCAAATAATTTGTGTGAGGAGGAGCTGTGTAATTGTTTTATTGGAATAAGCAGCTGAAAAATTACAGATTACATTTGCAATTACAAAAATTGAACAAAATCAATTGTTTCCGATTTAGTGAAATAATGTTTTGTATTCTTCTTCGAGTATAAATTGATAATGCTTTCATGATCTTACGATTTAATTCGGTGCGAGCACCATCTATTTTGTTTCAAATAATTCTGAATTTTTTCGATTATAAATTAATAATGCATCCGTGATCTCAAGATTTAATTCCTAACTAAAAGAGTCACAAACGATGCGTGCACATGCGACATTATCCTGCTTGGACTATTGCCACCAAAGTTGAAATTCAAAGGATCAAAAAAGCAAACTCACGTAAATCGAACCACATAATTATAGACAAAAGGACAGTAAAATACTAATTGTATTACTATCGAGCATTATTGTCTATCAACATTCTGGATATGCATTAGACAGTATTTATTTATTAATTAAAATTTAGCATATGTCAAATATGTATCGAGAGGCTAGAGAGATGTTGCCTTATCTAGACTACTATTTAGATTTGATCAATACATCATAGATTCTAAGTGTTAATTTGACTAACAAGATTTTTAAACAAAAATCTAGTTACATGATCTATAAAACATAGTATTTAATGTATGAAGGTATAAATTTTTTTAATTAGTCTTGAGTGGTTTTATGTGGAATTTGTTTGATACTTTCATAAAATGTCTGATACTTTCATAAAATTTATGTTTGCATGTTTTTATTGAGATAAGTTGTGTTTTGGACAAGGTCAAAACTCTTATTACAAAAAGGAAATAACATGTTCACCCAAGAGATAACAAAATTAGGATTGAAAAACATTTGAGACAATCATAAGCACCTTAATATCTTCCTCACACCTTTGAACAACTATCCAACTAGACTATTCTTCCAAATCATAAAATGGGCTATGTTCTTCACATCGAGTTTAAATTATATTTGAAATGCGCATGCATTAGCTTAATTAAATTAAAGAATTTATGTGCACATGAGTGCAATCCTTCCTTTGTAATTCTACCATACTTATAGCATTATATAAAATGATATTAATAAAATAAAAAATAATAAAAGTGACACATATAAGGATATTATTTTATTGTGAATTGTTTATCCATAGACCTATCTCTAGTCCCACTTGTAGAATAAATTTACCACTAAGTAGGTATATATAGACTTGGTAGAGATATCTATATAGCATATAAATTAATTGATTATCATTTTATTTTATTTTCCTTTTAGTATTTATTTCATCTTACATTTTTCCTTTATTTTCTCATTTTTCTTCTCTTTTTACTATTTAAATTTTCTTGATTATAAAAGTGATGAAGCATACTGCATAGTTTGGTCGCCACCATTGGAATGTGAAAATATTATTCAAGAAATAAAACCTAAATACCTAAACCATAATGGGTCACTCTAGGAAACATAAAAATTACAGTATTTAGTTAATTATTATTAAATAAATAATTTGTACATGATAGGAAAGTTAAAAAATATTTAGTATGTGTAAAACATACAAAAATGTTTAAACTAGTTTAATTTCTTTATAAAAAAGATAAAAACAAGGATTAATAATATTAATAATTGCTTTCATGAGAATTACTACATGGTATCTTTGATCCACAAAGTAAAAGAGGCTAGGGGAAAATGTATGACTAAAACAAAAGTGAAATAAAATAATAACTAAAACTATAATAAATAAAGATGCATCTTGATAACAAAGTAGGAGTATAGGAAGAGTTATCATACATCCTATTTATTTTCATGACAAAGAGCTTTCTAATATTCAAACTAAAGGGGAAACGTGAAGATAAGGAGTATTATGAATACGTCATATCCCATTATATCAGGGATAACTTTAATAAACCACCTCCCAGGAAAAAGTGTAAACTCTTGGTGAATCAAACATTATTTTTGGGGGAAAATTTCATATTGATGGTGAAATGTTTTTCAAATTTGGAAAAAGAAATTAATTTATGTTGCCAATTTTTATTTTAGGGTATGAAAATTCCATAAAATTCAGGTGAATAATTCATTATTGTGTGGGGAAAATCTATAATGTCAGAGGCAAATGTTTTTTATTTAAAGAAAAAAATATATAAGTGTATGGGCAAAAAGTTATACTCGGAAGGAAATATTATTTAAGTGTATTGGCGAGTTTTGTCTACCATTTGAAAACTATTTAATTTTATTGGCTAATATTTCGTTATTTATAAAAAATAAATATTTTATTGCTGATTTCATAAATTCATTGCCATTTTCCTTATCTATTAATATTCATTTTATCATCTAATTAATGCAACATCACGTCAAGTCCAGAATCTGCATGATGTATCAATAAGAATGACCTCATCGACATGTCACATGTACCTAAAATCCAACAATGTTTTAAAACCATTCAATGATCGTAGATCAATGGACAAAGTTTTGTCTCAACCCAAATTTCTAAAGAGAATGTAGTTCTCTAGAAAGGCCCCAGAATAGAATTGGAGACGGTAGACACATATCAAATCTAATTGAGTATCGATATTTATTAATGTCTTGTCACTGACATTCTCTAACTGTGATCCACTCAACACACAAGACTTTCAATCTGGTAATTGGTAGTGGTCTACAGTTGTTTCCAATTTCGCACACTCATACATTTATGAGAAATATTTACTGAGAGATACAAAAGATTTATGAAAATCTAAAGGATAAATAAATTAATACAGTTGGTGAAGAAATTGCTAGTATCAAGAGCTATTTATAGATAATCTTTGCTTCTTTCTTCTTCAATTCGCTTTAGGTAGATAAATTGTTGGAGCTTACGGTAGTTGAAATTTTGCCACTGGTTTAGGTCTTTAGGCTGTATAATTTGGTATTCATATTTCTAAAGATGGACACTCCTATCTAGTTGAGAAGCACATATGAGAAGGACTAGACGGCCTTTTTGGGCTACGTCAAAGACCCAACCCTCCAATCAGTTTGTAAGGAGGTCAGGATGTTCACTAATGAGGTTGTGAGGATGGTGTTGGGTCAAGAATTTTTGAGAAATGATAATAGATACCATGTTAACACGCACATTACGTCCCGATTCTTGGCGTCTCTTCTAGACCTCGGAGGAGAAAAGGTGGATATGTTGATGCTATTAAGGAGAGTGTTCAAAGAAGAATTCCTTGGGGACGATGTTACTATTGTCATCTTTACAGAAGTAGGGGTGGGGATCCCTTAGGTGAGTGATTTACCCAAGCTTCTCCTCCCTCACAAAAATGTGGCTAGGCAACCTTTTAATTTGAACCTAAATGCTGAGCAGTTGACACAACATAGAAAATGGGTGTGAATTGGTAGGGATTTACTATGGAAATGGTTTCTCCTGGATGCATTTAATGACTATAGATGGCTCGAAGAATTCTCAGAGCTTCTCATCTCTAAAGAATTCTACGTAAACGGAGGGCAAGATCCTTAGGGTTACCCATTAAGGGTTTCAATTTTTTGTCTTGTTTTTAGGATACCATTAGTCCACCTTCCACTGCTAGTGCCCTAGCTCCTAGTAGTTTTTTTTTTTCTATTTCCTCATAACTTCCCTCATTTTGGCTTTAAATTTTTGGAGGGACAGGGACTCCGATAGTCAAAAATTGTAAATTTGTGTAACATATTAATGAAAATTTTGCAAATTCTAGTTCATTTCAGTTTGCCTTTTATGGATTTAAAAATGCTTTCTATTTCGTTGTATTATTAGTTCTTGACATGGTAGGATACTTAGCATAATCATTATGTTCTGAAATAGCTTAAATAGTTATTAATATGTGTGGATATAAAATTTAATTTTCACCATTAAAAAATAAAAAAATTTAAACAAATGTCAAATCTCATTAAATTAAATCTCGAGCAGAGAAAGGGAAATTCCATTTTGAACACAAGTTGGAATTAGAATATTTGAGATATGGGATAGTGATTAAAGGAGGGAAGATAGTGTTGAACATAGCAGGTCTATTCTAATTTCTTATCTAAAGTTAAAGAACAAACTAAGTGTCACTTCTGAGACAATATTTTCTAAAAGATATTTGAAGTGCTTGACAAAGAAGTATTTGAAAATGCATAATGTCTATCAACTACGTTATTTCAATATTTTTGAGAGCGAGGCAGAGGATGAAGATTAAATTTAAATTTTGTCAGTATTTTGGTGTAAGTGATACTGATTTTTTTAACTATAAAGAGTCATTGTTGCAAATCTGTCATAACTATCATGCTAGATTTGTGTTTATTTTGTTTGCTTCTCTTTTGGTAGGTTGTTTACCTCTACTATGTAGTTAGAGAGCTTACATGTTGAAGTTTGGGGACAATTTTTTGTAGTCTTTGAATCGCAGAATTAAAAAAAAGAAAAAAGTTAAAGATTATAGAAATTTAATTTACATATTTTAATATAAATTTTTTGAATTATCATATAAATGTTATACATTAATAAATATCTAGAGTTAAATAATACAATTCTTAAATAAATAAAAATATTTTGTTAAATAAAAGTGAAAATTTGATTAAATATAAGATTTTAAAGATGAAAATATATTTAATATCTTTTACATAAATACGTTTAAAGTATTTATATCATGTAATGCTTGTAATTTATAATTAAAATTATAATTAATGATAAATAAATAATTATATTAATTTATTTTATAGTTATTTTCATGTATATTGCTTTATTCTAAATCTTTTTAATTTGTTTATGTTTAAATAGATTAATTTCTAGTCACTACTTTTAATATGACAATTATAAAATTTTTAAATATTGGGAATACTTTTAACTATTTATTACCATTATAATTTTTAACATATTAAAAGAAAAATATAATCAATATAATTTATAAACTATTTGGTAACATTTTCAATACTATTATTCTTTATATATAATTGCAGGCGAGGATACCGTCATTTGTTGGATGAGCATAGATTAGCAACGTAAGGTGTATTTCGGGCCAAATGTGGGAACAATAAATTTTTTTGCAAACTTCTACCAGAAACACGTACCATTGAACACTGACATGAAAGAAAGGGTATGGCCCATGGGACAATGAAGTGTCAAGTGACGTGATGTTGGGGTGGAAACAATCCTATGTATAATGGGACCCACGGGAACTGACAGTGGATATGTAGGGATATTGCGTTATGGTATGCACGCCACTGCAAGTGAATGGTTAACATTTAGCCTTTAGGCAGCTTTAATGCTAGCTTGTGTGGCTGAACTAGTACATGTAGAGGAATGATGGTAGAGTTTGTGATTAATGTCGATGGTCGCCACTGTTGGATGTCAAAAATTAGAATTGAGTGTGAGGTGTTTAAAGGTTGGGTGGATTGGAAGCCGAAAGTTTACGAAGTGTACTTGGATTGCCATTTTCTTTGTATCATACTGTGTGCACTTGTAGTGTTATCTTGGGTTTTTTAAGAAGCATGGAAGATAATTTCTCTTTCCATTATGATAATAAATTAGTCATATTTCTTGGATAATTTACAGGCAAGACATTGAAAGGTTTGTTCTTATTTAAGGATGAGCAACTGTACAAGAGTGAAAATGCTGCTAGGAGAGGAAATTGTCCATGTAGGTCATGGCTAAAGGATGAACATGGAGTCATATTTAGTGATTGTCACTTGGGGTTTCCAGTTTGAGGATGAGGTGGACAAGGTAAAAAATACCTTGAGAGTTATAATTGATTCAAACTACCTATTAAATCTAGATAGTGTGTGTGCTCGTGTGGTCCTAAAAGTGGGAATTGTTCCTGAGGCAGGGGTGGCTGGTCCAATGGTGCTGCTACCACTCATTCAATGGGCTGATGATGATTTGAAGGCAATATGCATAGCTCTTGCTTGGCGTGGATGGCAAGCCTTCAAAATGTTCACGAGGTTGATGCAATCTGATGAGGTTTTAAGGGTCCTTCATGAAGTGGCACGAGCACACGTGGGTCAAGAGTTGTAGCCGAGACCCAAGACTACCCAAGAAATGAAGCGACTCTCAGAATTCTATGACTTGGAGTATAGGTCATTTCTGGATTAATCCTACTATGGCCAGTGGTTTTTGGTGTTGTCTAATTGTATCTTTTTGTTCCATGCTTGTTTTGTCCCCAACTTTGTATGTACGAGGGGATGTCTACTAACAATTTTGGTAGGTCGAATTGGAATTGTGGGTTTATGCATTTAGTAGGGACTATGGTTTTATTTTTTGTTGGGAATGGTGGTTTTGAGGGTGTTTTTTATGATAGCATAACTTTGGTGGTTTTACTATACCACCTATACTTGCATATTTGTAATATTTTATTTTCAAGTAATACAATACAAATATTATCAATAAAAAAAAAGAAATATCATATAAGTTTTGAAATTACACATTTAAATTATATATTTAGTTCGTTTTAATAATATATTTTATGTTTAATTTTTATTTTTATTTTAAATTTAATTATGCCGAGAGGCATCTACAATGACATCAAAATGTCCATAAATAAAAATTCAATTTTGAAACAAATTGACATGCAAATGATGGGTAAATGCATGAAATATGCCATCTTTTGGTTTTTGTGGAGGTGTTATTTTATTACTCCAAATAAGATAGAACCCTCACCACCTATCTTTAACTATATGAAACCATTACATTCAAATGATAGTGGAAGAATGCCATAATATTGAAAAGGGAACAATCAAATGTGAGATCCCCTTCTATTATAAGATATCTCTCCATATAATTTACCTATATTTTTTTAATATAGATATACTAGTAATCAATTTTTTAATAATATATATCAGTAAGTGTTGGTGTAAATAAATATTCATTATGGATATTATTACACTTTACTTAAGTTAACTTAGGATAATGCATCTCTTCATAGTTTGGATTTGAGACACTTAGGGAAGTGTGCACATAGGGATATAGCTTGTAGGAGAAATCCTACCTTTTGTGGTTTTATTTTGCTGTTACACTCCACATTCGGTGGGTCATCCACCTCTTATGGAATATTATATTATTTCTCCTATCGACCCCTAGTATTTCTTACCTACCCTTGTTTCTCATTGAGCCACATGTCATGATTGTGTGCTTGTACATCCATATGACCTTGCCTATATAAGCAGGCCCATATTCATTATATTGGTTAATCCAGTTGATCATTTGCATATTGATGAGAATATAGTTTGTTCTTGTCATTCTTTTGTCTCTCTTTTATAGTTTTCATTATGCCCTTGATGTTGGCAAAATATCACATGGTATAAGAGCCTATAGGGCTTCATTGATTAGTCTTTTGGAGACATTTTAGAGGCTTCAATTTTTGGATTTGGGGATCTTCATTTTTTGGGGGTGTCATACAGCGATAAGGACATCACGGTTGCGTCTGGGAGGTAGTTTCCATAAAAATTGAGTATAAAATCGACCTATTTTGGCAAATAGTTTGGGTGTTGGAGGAATTTTTTGCCAATTCGGGCGGTACAGAATTTTTGGATCTCAAAAAAAAAATTCTAAATTTTTTTTTCCAGTTTTGAAAAAGATTTTTTTTAAGAAAAAATAAATAATTTTTTTTGCGGGTCCGTACCTTTTGCCCAGTCAGTAGCGCCTAGTCAGTAGTGCATAGTTAGCGACCAGTCACCATTTTTTGAAAAAAAATTAGACCCCTCTCCGTTGACCAGTTTGGATTTTTGGGTCAACTTTGGAGGCTCATAACTTGCTCGATTTTGCTCCTTTTTGGGTGCAATGTTTTTTTGATTTAGGTTAATTTTTCATGTTCTTCGCAATGGTGTGGTTATTTTCTGATTTTGGTGCATAGGCTTTTTGGAATTTTTGGATTCTCTCACCTTTACCTGTCCAATCCTCAATTTTGCAACTTCAAAGGCTTCATTTGAGCTCATACGACCTCCTTTTTAGGTTCTGATTTTTTGAAAGTGCATATTTTTTTGTCTAGTTTCAGAATCTATCATTAGATTTCATAGCTTTTGAGTGGAAATTATACTTTTAGATATTGGTCTTATTTGGCCTATTTGGTACTTGTAAATTGTTTGGATCTTAGTTTAGATCTCTTGCATTATTAGTTTGAGTCTCTTTTGGCCTTATTGAGGCAGTTGTAAAGTTGAAATCAAAATTCCACTTTGCCAGTTTTTGCAAGTGGCCCATTGTACACGCACTAAGTATAAAGTGCCAAATCATCACTTTTGGGGGGGTTCTTTGATCAAGTAAATTTGGGGGGTGTCTTGTGTGATTATTCCTCTCTTTCCTTGTGCTCTTTCATTTTTGTTGCAATGAGTCCCTATAAATTTCTACCTTTAACTCCACATAATTATGCATCATGGAAAATTAAAGTATGGAGCAAATTAATGGAAAAAGGTCACACGCATTACATAGATGGAACAATAGCAGCACCACCTGATCCTAAGGCTAATCCTAATTCTCAGTTAGAATGGCTCACTAATAATTGCATGGATCTTGGAACTTTGTGTAAGTATGTATCAGACGACGTAACTTTTCACATTGAGAAGTGTAATACAATCAAAGAGGCTTGGGATATGTTTTAGAAATTATATGGTCATTTTGATGAAATCAGAGGTTACAAGATTAGCAATGAGCTCACCAACTTGGACCCCAAGAGTTTTGATACAATCCAAGATTATGTCACCAAAGAAAATGAGCTAAGAGAAAAGCTTAAGGATTATGGAATTGACAAAAAGGATGCTCAGTTGATATTCAACTTGTTGGACAAGCTTGCACCAGAATATGCAGCATTTGTGTCTAGCTTCCAAACTCATCATTTGACAATAGGGAGTTCCTACATTATGCCTTCATTTGATGCTTTCACAAAAATGTTGATATTGGAACAATCTAAGTTGTTGAACATGGGGCTTCTCAAGTCTTCAAAGTCTAAGGCTTTGGTGGCTAATCCAGGGAGTCAAGGGAGTCAAGGCATAGATTCCAAGAAGAAGAAGAAGAAATGTAAGTCAAAACCATAGCAGGAAAAAGGGCAATCATCCTCCCCATCACAAGGTGATTTTTCATCCTCTTCCAAGAAGGGGACTCCACCTAAGAAGGATAAACCAGCTTGTGCTTATTGCAAGAAGTATGGCCATGATGAGCATCGATGCCACACCAAGCAAGTTGATGAGTTGACAAATCTTCTTAAGAAAAACAACATCAACTTGCCATCCACCTACATAAAGAAGTATTTGTCTCCTTCATCTTCCTCACAGTCTAAGGGAAAGGGCAAGCATTTGTGGCTACATCAGGTTCTTCACAGTAGTGGATACTTGACTCAGGTGCCTCTTATCACATGGGTTCTACAAAGGAGCAGTTTTCTTCATTGGAGCCATCTAAGGTACCTCACATTTACATAGGTGATGATACACAAGTAGAGGTTGAAGGGAAAGGTTCAGTTGACATGGATGATGGAACATTTGAGAATTTTCTTTATGTTCCTAACTTGTCTACCAATATTCTCTCTATCTACCAAATCACTCACTATGGGAATGGGAAAAAGGTTGAGTTTACACCTGATTCAGTTGTGGTAAAGGAACTTGATGATGATGTCTTGGTAGAAGTGGAACAAGTCATGACAACTCGAGGATTTATTCATTCTCCCACTTTGTGTCAAGTTCTCCTTCTGGGGCCTTTCTTACTCATTCAAATTCAGAAAGTAAGTTATGGCATGAGCAATTTGGTCACCTCAACTACCGATATCTTTAGCAGCTCATCACTAAAGACATGGTCATACGTCTACCTCAAATTAGTTTTTCAGAGGGCGTATGTTCAGGTTGTTCCATGGGAAAGCATCCTGAGGAGAAGTTTGATAAGGGGAAATCTTGGAGAGCTTTGTAAGTTCTTCAACTTGTTCATAGTGATGTAGAGGTCCATTTCCAGCACCTTCATTTAGCAAGGCCCGCTATGTCCTCACCTTCATTCATGACTACTCCTGCTTCACTTTGGTCTACTTTCTCATTCATAAGAGTGAAGTATTTGATAGATTTCAGGACTTCAAGACTTGTGTGGAGAAGAAATCCGGGAAAGTGGTCAAGATTCTTCGTACAAATAATGGAAGGGAATATGTGAATAAGAGACTTGAGGACTTTTATACATTTGAGGGTCTTGATCTTCAGCATTTTGTTGCATACACTCCACAATAGAATGGAGTTGCAGACCGTAAGAATAGAACTCTCAAAGAAATGGCTAATTGTATGATACATGCACAATCTCTTGATCCTACCTTTTGGGCAGAGGCTATCAATTGTGCCACACAAATCTAGAATCGGGTTCCTCACAAAGCTTTGCAAGGTATTACTCCTTTTGAGGCTTGGGCTAGTAGGAAACCGATTGTGAGATATTTCAGAGTGTTTGGGTGTCAAGCATGGGCTTGCATACCTCTGCAAAAATGCAAGGCATTAGAACCTCATAGTCAGCCTCGCATATTTATTGGATATCCTGAGGGTGTTAAGGAATATAGATTGATGGATCCTGAGACACATGAGGTGTTTATTGAGATGAGTGTTCACTTTGAGGAAAGCTCTCCTAGCTTAGCCTCTCTACCTCCTCCACCTTCCTCCATTGTGGATAGGGATGCTAGTGATTCAGATGATGAGACTCCTTCAAATCTGACTCACAGGGCTACACCTCCATAGGGTCCACTTGTAGTTGAGGAGCCTCCTTATCCACCTCCACCTAGACCTCATTAGGCTCGACCAACACTTGAGTTAGTGGGTTCTCTTCTTGCGGATCCTTCAAGTACATGAAGGACTCAATCACAACATCAGGATCTTCCACATGCATTCATTGCTACCACTTCTGATCCATAGATATTTCAGGAAGCATCAGGGGTTCCTGAGTGGGACCAAGCTATGGAGGAAGAGTATAGTTCCTTGATGAGGAAGAACACATAGGATTTAGTCCATCTCCCTTAGGGGAGAAAGAAGGTTCAATGTAAGTGGATCTATCGAACCAAGTTTGCAGTGGATGATAGTGTTGATAAGTATAAGGCTTGGCTTATTGCAAAAGGTTTCTCTAAGGTTCCAAGTGTTGACTATACTGAGACCTTTGCACCCGTAGCCAAACTGAACTCCATTTGCTTGACACTTTCTATTGCTGCAGCTCATGGTTGGGTTGTATATCAGATGAATATGAAGAGTGATTTTCTTCATGGTGATCTTGATGAGGAGATTTATATGGAGCAACCACAGGGTTTCATCGAGGATACTTCCTTGGTTTGTAGACTAAGGAAATCTCTTTATGGCCTTAAGAAGTCCCCCGGGGCTTGATACGTAATGATGGATTCCTTTCTTCTCTCAATAGGGTTCACCAGGTGTCATTTTGATCTGAATGTCTACATTTTGTGACAGGATGACTCTCACTTGATGCTTAAGCTCTATGTTGATGATCTGATCATTACAGGGAGCACCACATCCATCATTAGCAAGGTCAAATCTGATTTACATGACAGATTTTCTATGACTGACTTGGGTCTTCAACACTATTTTCTTGGGATAGATATTTCATAGTCACCTTTTGGGATTACACTATCGCAGCCCAAATATGCTCTTGATCTTCTTGCACGCTTTCATATGCTTGATTGTAAGCCTGCACCCACTCCCTTTCTTTCAGGACTCAAGCTTGAGGCTCAGAATTCTTCTCCACCATTGGATGCCACATTGTATCATCATCTTGTGGGTAGTCTCATCTACTTGACTCATACATGCCCTAATATTTCATTTGTGGTTGGCATGGTTTCCCACTTCATTTAGGAACCACATGAGCTTCATTAGAAAGTTGCCAAATGCATCCTTCATTACATCCAGGGTACACATCACTATAGGATTCACTATGCAACATGCACAAGACTTCACTTTGTTGGTTACACAGAGTCTGATTGGGCTGGTGATCTTAATGTTTGTTAGTCTACTTCAAGTTACAGTTTCTACCTTGGTTTGGGCCCCATTTGTTGGCAAAGCAATAAGAAGCATGCTATTTATCTCTCTTCGACTGAGGCTGAGTATCGAGGAGCTATTAATGCATTGACTGAGACCATTTGCCTTCAGCAGATTCTCATAGAGTTTGGGTTCACCACTCCACGACCGATAGTTCTACATTGTGACAATCAAAGTTCTATTGCTATCTTGAAGAACCCGGTCCAACACTAGCAGACCAAACACATCGAGATCCATATGCACTATATCCGAGAGCTGATTCAAGTGCAAGTCATTGATTTGTAGTATTGTCCTACAGCAGACCAAGTTGCAGACATATTCACCAAACCTTTCACCGAGAGTAAGTTCCAGCTGTAGACACCTAAAATTGTCATGTTTAATTAAATAAATATTTTATTTATTTAATTATCTAAGCTTAATTCTTCTATTAATTAAATAAATCTTTATTTATTTAAATTATCCTTTTCCTAAATTAAATAAATATTTATTTATTTAATTGATCCCACTTCTTCTATTAATTAAATGAATCTTTATTTATTTAATTAATTCATTAGCTTTTTCCACACATGACACATGTCATTCATCTCTTAATTCCTACACTACCTACCTCTTTCATTATTTTATTATTTCTTTTACCTACCCTCTAATCCTAGCCGACCTCCTTTTACACCTCTCAATCTTATCCCTCCATTTCATATAGTGTCTTCTATTTAAGGAGATGCTTCCTTCATTATCAAACCCTAATGAATCATTCTAATCACTCATCCTAATCGACAATTTGGAGGACTCAACTACACTACGATCCTACTTGCAACCACATTCCGTTCTTTGTTGAGCTCTTGCGCATATAAAATCTGAGAGCAAATATATCAAGCAAGATCAGTGGAGATAGGAAGAATGGAGATCAAAACCCTATTGGACATGTGATGGTATATACATTTTGATTTTGTTTTACTTACATTGTCTTAGGTAATCTTCATATGTTATGGTGGATCTTTGTTGCTGTTAGGCTAGGGTTTTTGTGGTTGGATTCATTTAGCCTTTCAATCTTGTTATTATTGTATCCATTTTCACCATAAACACCAGCAGTTGCGATCTCTCTAAGGGGTGTGGGATATCTCATTAGGGGGGTTCAACTGACTTCTCCTTCCTCTCTTATGGGGGGGTCTTTTTCCTCTTTGAGGTTTTGTCCTTCTTCTTTGAGAGTCTTTTTTACATTCATCTCTCTTTTGGGGGGGGGCTTTTTCCCACTGGGTTTTCTCCCTTTCTCTATTTGTGAGGGGTTGCATTGCATATTTTTTCTTGCATGTGCATATTGTACATGGGTACCTATCATGGCCTAGTATCTGAGACCCATCTTGCATTGTTGACTTGAGTCTTCATTCCCCTAAGTTGCACTTAAGGGGGGGTGGGGGGTGTTGGTGTAAATAAATATTCATTATGGATATTATTACACTTTACTTAAGTTAAATTAGGATAATGCATCTCTTTGTACTTTGGATTTAAGACACTTAGGGAAGTGTGCACATAGGGATATATCTTGTAGGAAAAATCCCATATTTTGTGGTCTTATTTTTCTATTACACTCCACACACTAATACATTTAGCCTAAAATTTCGACGGAGGTTTCTGATGAAGAAGGTATATTGTGATCAAACTTGATTTTTTTTTGAAAAAATGCCCGATTTCGTCGGAATTCCGACGATAATGCAACATTTGGTTTCGACGGAGAAGGAATTGGCAATGACATTAGGGTTTTTTTAGAAAAAGTGCCTGCATTCATCGAAATTCCGATGACCACGTGCATTACTTTATTAAAAAAAGAAAAGACCAAGTCATTTCATAAATCCCGCCTCTTTACAAAATCCTACCTCTCATTTGTCCCGCCTCTGTAGCGAACCTGTGGAGATCATTGGTGTGACAAACACGGCCGCAGTGGGGAATAGGGGAACGAAGTGCCATGGGCACAAAGTGCCAAGGGATGGCACATAACTAGCGAGGATGACCACAATGGAGACCAAAATGGGTTCTGTAAACGGTGATGCCCGGGCCTCCGTCTACAGCAATAAGAGCTACAGACGGAGGAAGAAGTCATCTTGTCCTTCAATTTGTACATTTAGGTTCAAGGTGTGTAGGTTGCTTTTCTTAATTTCTTAAATGGAACCAGTTATGAATATGGGAAAGTGCTTCTTCACCTTTCGTTTCTTCAAAATTAAGAATGAAGGATGGTAGGATGGCTAGAAGAACACCCTTCTTCGAATCTTCCACAAAATTGTTCTTCAAAATCTTCTTCTTCACTTCTATATCCCATTTGCACAATTAAGATATTGACCTTCTATATGAATCTCATGAAGGATTTTTGGCTTCCTAGTTAACTTATTTATTAACTAGTCTTCATTAGTTTACTAATTTGAAAGAAATTAGGAAAGGTCTAGTACCTTGTAGAGTCACTATAAAACTTTTAAAAGAAGATTGTGATTTACCTTCCTCTAAATGTGTTACTAGTATAGGGAGATCCTCTCTCCTCTACTTCCTTGATCTTCTTGAGACCTATTCATTCTTATAGTATGTAGTTCAGTTAATTCATATATCATACTAAAAACCCCATCTTCATTATTTTCATCATTGATCTTTGAGAACAGATTCAAAAAAGTCATATTGTTTATAGAGATATATGTCTTCTTCTACTACACCCCTGCATGATATTGCATTAGTCATGTAGACTAATTTAACAATTGTGTTCTTACAAGAGCAATTTGAAGTGATGTGGCAAAGCTTGTTGCAAATATAGTAGATTATAGTTTTGGATCGAGGCTTGGGATACTTGCACTTGCAAAGGTAAGTGTGCTCAGAGCATGAAAATGATGATGATTAAAGGATCACTTACAAAAAAATTAGTTTGTATTTTTTGTGAGAGTAATGCCTGTGAGTAAAGAGCTAGCAATCAGAGGGGCCAATTTAAGGAAAGTAAGGATCACGAGACTTGTTTTATTGCTTAGTAAAATTTTGAATATATTTTTTCTAATTGATGAAATGAATTATTTCAATTTGAGCCATATCAATGAGATGAATCAAAGAACAAGTAGCAATAATTGTTGGTGTAATAGGGATATTACCTAGCTACTTCCACTATTAGGTCATTTTTATGCATTATCTTTTAAGTTTACTTAAGGTATACATAGGATACTTATCACTTTATGTCTCATATCATAAGATTAAGATACTTTCATAATCTTATGATATCCTACATGTCTCATCTTGACCTATATAATCAAGGGGTTCTATTTATAATCTCATTCATTCATATTGTAAACTTGCATTCATTGATAGGAATATAGTTTATTCGTGTCATATTGATCTTCTCATTTTGTTGTGCTTTCCATTAGACCTCCAGATCTTGGGTGGCTATCTCCATAGTCAAATCTTAAAATATTTACCTTTCTAGATTCTATAAAAGAAATGGTTTTATCAAGAATATCATATGGAATAGCTTCTAAATATTTGCATTTGATAACAATATTGTTAGATCGTTTTTCTTTATAGGAAAATAATCTAAACTAGACTTTTTTTTTTTAAGCTAAGACAAAACAAAGTAAGGTAGTACAATAATCACTTTCTCTAAATTGAGATTTTTTGGCAAAATTTTCCAAAAAAATCTCTAAATTAGTCACATAAACATACTTTCTCACTATCTTCTCCTCCATATAACCCTTTGGATCAAATAAGCGTATAATTTTGAATGCTCTTAAGTTATACATAGTAATATCTTTGTCACATTGTTTTAAGTTTCATATCTCATGGCAATGGTTACTCTTGTCATATGATTGCTATTGTGTAGATGGGCCCTTGAGCCCTGGTTTAATCCCATTTTTTAATCTATATCAAAGATATTCTTGGCATCCTCATTCAATGGCGATCAAGCTCTCCCTACCCAGATTAACCTATCTCTAAATTTGGAAAATGGGTGTAGAAGTTTGAGTATGAGTACTCTTCGGTTATTTGTCATGCTTGTAAGGAGAAAAATAAGGATGAAACTTTCCCTATTTCCCAAGCGATTCAAAATATTGATTCTAATAAAGGGAGTTCCCCTTTGGATTGTTCAAGGATATATAATGCTTTGGGTTCTAATGATGGATGTGCCAATGATATTATGTCCCTTCATTGTCTCAAGAAAATAGGATTTGGAGAGAAGGGTCCTTCCTTTGTGCTCAATCAAAGAGCTTTGGATCAATTTTTTAAACCACCTTTATTTTAGGATGGTTCATTTTTGCTTTAGTTATTCTGCCTCTTGTTGTTCACATTAGGGTACCTAGGTAGCATAAGAGGTTGTTCACTAAATTCTTCCACCTTAATGATAGTTAATGTTAAGGATTGAATGAAACAAACTCTTGTTCATGGATCACCTTCTTAGCCTCCTATGGAATTCATTCTTTGTGTGGTCTACCATGACAATAATCAGGGTCTTAATAAATGTATTAGATACTCTCTATTATCAATAAGAGAGTTATCATAATATATTCATGGCGAGTGGTTACAAATAAGATTAGGGGGTCCATAGTTCCCACTTGGTTTGTACTTAGAAACATTATCATTTCTTAGTTGTATGGAAACTACAAATTCATGCATCTAGGCAACAATACACACTAGCTATTATATGATTCCACTAATGAGAAAAGCCTAGTCAATCTTATAGTTTGTGGAATTAGTCATGTCCCTCATATAGAATATCTATATATGGAGTATTCTTGCCTATAGATTACCTATTATTTTGCTTAATAATGTGATTATTTCACATACATCATAAAAGTACCCTTCTAATATGTTTGTGCATCAATCTTGAAACCATATTTTTATTAACCAACCAATGATAAGAATTATCTTAAACATGCCTCTATATTTTAATCCCACTAGCTTTGATAATCAACCATAATAACCCTAAAAATGCATCGATGACAACAATGCCTAATAAATCATCAATTGTCTTAGGTGAATCTAGCCAAAGCCAACCCATCAAATCCACTAATCTCCCTTGCATCCCAACCATAAAATTTTATGGTTGTTGGAACAAGCTTGGGAGATTTAGTTCTTCCTTTGCAAATCAACATACCCTATTTTGGTTTCCCAAATATTTACTAAATAACTTTGAAGATAAATTGGGAAGAGAATCCATCATATAGATATTTCTTTTCAACAGCCTTAGAGGACATTGTTTTGTCTATCATTTATTATAATAGCTAATACCCAATTTTTTAATAAGATAACAAGCAAAACCTCCTCTTCACAAACTATGTTTTCCTTAATAATCCAAGAATGAAAAAAGGAACCCACATAAAAATTACTTACTCCCTACCATGAAGGCAAAAGAAGATCCAATTTAAAGATAGATGTACCAAAAGGAAAGACATATCACCTCAAAATCTATCTTGAACTTATACATTGAATCTATACACACAAGAATCCCCTTAATAACTCTCTCACAAATTTCAATGCTAGAAGAATGAGTGTTTTCACAAGACTTTCATACTATGATATTTATATCAAGATTCACTTGCATAGTTTTAGAGTCAAGCTGACCCATTCTCATGAGTAGTTTACATGAACCCCTCATAAGAATGGATCACTTAGTACTCATTTCATCAAAGTGATGCTCATAACGGTGAAGCATTAGGGATTCCTAGGAGGTCACCCATACTAATACTACTCTAAATCAAGCACGTTTAACCATGCAGATTGTCCCAAGATCAAACCCATTCAACTTGCCACCCCATTTGCAAAACCTTCATCAAGTGGTGTGCCTTATAAACCATTCATTATAGAGCAACTTTAGCTTATCCATTTACAAGTGGGAGGTGTTGATGTGTTTTTTATGCACATGCGAACGTAGAATAAAATACCCAAAAGTATCTTATCCTCTCTTGAACAAATTAAGTTACTCAAATGTTGGAGATTTACTTCAGGATCACTTGAGACAACTCCAAGGTTCTGGTATGTCGGGTCACGACGTGTGGATAAACATAGTTGGTTGATGTGATTGCTGTTATCACAAGGGTACTTACGTTGAATTGTCGAATGCTTGAATAGCTGGAACTTGATCATCTGATATTTCAATCTCATGATGCTTTTTGTCCTAAACTAACTTGAATTGAAAAAAGGGCAAAAGGTGAAGTGTTAATAAAATCTATTCTAAGGCCTAGACTGTAAGAAGATGGATGAATGATTAGATGGAATCCTACTGAGCAAGGTCTCAACATAGGGTTATATGAGATAGGGGTAAGTTCAATAGTGATTTCTCCTCTACAACCTTTGCCAGTCTGTGCGAAAATGAGAGCTTGACAGCATTCTTTCACTTTTAGCTAGATAAATTTTTCAACAATTTTATCTCTAGATTTAATATTTCTTTTCTTGCATGAATCTATTAATTTTGAGATAATAGATCTTGCCTTCATGAATTGATCCTAGTTTATCCCTTTAACCCTAATTAATTTATTTAGAGTGTTTAGTTCCATTTTAATCCTTTCTTGTACAATTAAATATTATTAAAAAATTGTATTATTGTTCCAAATTTTGTGGATACTTAGGAGACACAAATAAAATATAAATGTAATCATTCCATATTTTTGTAGGAGATATTGGAATGAGACTAATAGGAAGAATAGTAAACATGAGTCACAATGAGCACTTTATAATAAATCTAAACATTATAAGGAAGAGTAGCTTGGAAAAATAGAAGCATAATTTATTTTCCAATATGCAAGATTATTACTTGGGAAAGAATCTTGAAAGAGGATTGAAAAGATTCCTTGAGCTAACATTGTCTCACTTATCCAAAATTATTAGGAAGGATTCATTAATGAAATGGTCATTAACAAGATGGAGAGAATAATAATTAGGAAGAGATAGATTTCACATGCTACTAGGTGACTAGATTGGAGAGAAACTAGAGGCAAATCATTTAGCTTGGCCATGACACAAAGTCTTAGAATAGATGCCAACCTTGGTGAATGGAATGAAAATCCCAAACAATTAATGAGTGGTGAGACAAGTAGAGGCATCTATAAATTTTGTTTTGAATAAAATAAAGAAAAAATGGGACTAAAACCAAGGGAAATGCACATGGAAAGGATATGATGAAAATCAAAATAAATAGTTTGAAGATAATATTAGTTACCTAAAGGCTATTCCACTTGATTATTTGGTATATCATAACTATTTTGACAAATTTTGAAACCATTAGAGGTACCTTTTATTTCTGTAGATGAGGCATTCATTCATGTTGAAGTTGTGATAGCTTATTTGCCTCTTTATAGACAACAAATTATCCATATGAATTATCATATATACTTGTAACCTCCATCCCAAACCACCTATTTCACTCTTCTTCCTTTGTGTACCTTTTTTATTCTTCCATTACCTCTTCGCTTACCTAAATTCAATCCAAAACATAGTGTATATAGCATCAAAAAAATTCCATATTTGATTAATATTATCCACAACATATCAAAAAGACAAATACCACACTTACTGTGTCATCAACCAAAAATAATTTACTTGCATATTCAAAGAGTTCAATAATGGAGAAACATCCATGCGGTGCTCTACACATGTCCTTGAAGGTTCAAGAAATACTTATCCTCTATTGGTCCAAACTTTAAATCAGTTTCCATACATGAAAATAATTGCAACCATACACAATTTCCCACCAAATAGATTCTCTCAAACTAGTTTACTATCTTAACATAGGGTCAAGGAAAAGCGGGCCAAAATAGGAATCCAAGTGTCTTAAAAGCCTTCAAGACCATAGTGGTGAGGATTGAATTTCTTTCTTTAGTGGTATCTTTCTGTAGATTAATTAGTTGGGGATTCTATTAGGACCTTTTCCTAATTATAAAAAAAATATAAAGATTACATCCCTAAATATTGCATTCATAATAGAATAAATTTCTGCAATATTGAGACTATATTCATAATAGATTTATAGTGATGAATAAAGAAATATTTAAGATTATAAAAAAATTGATGTTTTCTTTCTCCCAACCGTCATTGGATACTGGGTGATCTTTGAGGCATTATGTCAAATAGTTCATGTGCCTTATCTAAGCTTACATATTTTGCATGTATGTGTACTTGGGCAGTTGCACTACAACATCTATACTCACTAATCACATTTGGTTGGAAGTTTCTAAATCCATTTCAAACACATCCTGTGCATATCCTGCAATCATAGCATTCCATTAGATCGTGTTTCTTTGATGCATCTCACTAAACAATTCATGCGCTTTCATGTCTATACTTCCACATTTTCCAAATATGTCAAACAGAGCATTTCCAACCGTAAGCATCTGATATTAATTGCCCTTACCTTCTTCTTTGATGGAAGCCCATACTCTATTCCAAAGCTCCCATTTTGGCACAGGTAGAGAGTACATTGGCAAATAAAATTGATCGAAATGGAAATCTATTTGTTGCATTGACTGCATTGTGAGGACGCTTATTTATTTCATCGACAGCATAAAGCAGGAAAGGACATGAGAATATCTCCTTGGGGAGGTATTCTATGATAGCTACGAGGTAGATGAGAGTTTCTTATGCCATTTGCTTTGTTTTATGCAGTCAAACATGAGAAAACTGTTTGAATTCAAATGCTAATGGTGATTGTCTTTTTAATGGAAACAGATGGGAAGGGATGTCAAGGGAAGGAATGCGCCCACAACACACCTAAGCAGTCAAAGCTTAGTGTGTGTTATTTAAGGCTGCCCCCTTAAGAGATCATAATTAATCAGCTCTTCACTCCTAAGACCTTCAAAAGTCTTTAATGGCTTCATTGAGTCCTTTTGTCTTCCAAATTCACCTACACCAACTTGAATTCTCCTTCAATGCCTGATTGCCTGTTCACTTGGAATTGAATTGATTTTATAACTAAGTGATCACTTGAATTGTAGGTGGACCCCTTCAAATGATAGAGTAGGCTTCCTTTTATACCTTATATATGTCTTGAAAGCATTTTATCCCGATGGCTTTAAATTAAAGTACTTTCTCTTCTATCTAGTATTGGTGGAGCAGATCCTTTTATGATATGTAAGTTGAGAATATTTTATGAAAGGTCCCTAAATGAATACACTTTAAACTGATTTTAATATACCTTGAAGTGTGCAATATGGAAGGTTTGTATTCTTAATCCCCTGCCCATTTCTTAATTTAAAAGATGATATCTTTATTAAATATCTTTATTAACTTGATTTCTCCTTCAATTCTTGATGAATGCTTGATTGCATGTTCACTTGGAATTGAATTGATTTTATAATTAAGAGATCACTTGAATTGTAGGTAAACCCCTTCAAATGATAGGGTGGGCTTCCTTTTATACCTAATATATGTCTTGAAAGCATTTTATTATGATGGCTTTAAATTAAAGCACTTTCTCTTCTATCTGGTATTGGTGGAGCAGAGGTTGCATTGCATTGTCCTAGGATACATATTTCCACAGATACAACACAAGTTAAATGTATCCAAGGTTGATGCAAAGCAACCTCTGCTCCAGAGATCACCAAAAGATAGAGAAAGAACTTTAATTTAATGCCATCAGGATAAAAGTCTTTAATCAAGACAGATAAAATTTGAGTTTGATTGTCATCATTTACTTTGCCAAATTCTTCACACGTAACTCCTGAATCAATTTCCTACTCACAAGAATTTTATTATGTCTCGAATAAAGGGAAACAAAAGGCTTCAAATAGAAAACTTGAACATGCAACTAAATCCATTGACTAACCAGAAGAAAAAAATTAAGAAACGGTTTGATCATCTGAGAGATGTTGTAGACTTGCAACTCACCAGCTAAGTTTTTGTGGGTAAGAATTTTTTTTGTTTTGGTTATGGTTGTGGTGTTTATAGGGAGATATTTACAAATTTATATATCTATTTTCACTATTTAATGGTTTATGGGTTTGTAATGGTAATTTAATGTTCTTTCATATTTTTGTATATATTCTTTATAATAGCCTATTATATTTATTTCTTCTATTATGCATAATGGTGTGGGTCAGACAACTTTGCCGTCGGTGCATGAAAGCATTGAACGAGTTCTACTTTTAAAAATTACATGAAACATTTTTAATTTATTTGATTCAGTGTTATTTGCAAAAAATGATTATCAATGATGTTTCCTTTCTCCAAAAATTGTCTAGGATCTTTCCATCAGATAATATGTAACATCGAATGACTAAATCTTTTCATTACAAATGCTTATTTTATTTAATTATTATCTGAGAGTGAATTAAAATTTATATCTATATGGAAGCAAAACATACAAGTTGAAGAGTCATGTACAAGCAAATTTCCTAAAAGAAAGCAAGCAGGCATTATCTTGAATGACATGGAAACAAGCTCATCAGCTGCCTAGAAGAGAGCAATTGGAGAATGGCAGAGGAAAGTGTTTAAGGGTGATAAATAGATAGATAGTATGCAATACAAACAAACAATGTCTGGAGTGTCTGATGTGACGTCTCTAATTTATGTCCGGAGGGACTAATAGGTTTTGGAGTTCCTGCAAAACCTATTGGGCCACGCTTGGAGAAAATCAATGTGTTCATGCAAGGAGCACCTTTTTTCTATTATGAGAATGATACTTTTGCACCGAGGGATATTTGGAAGTCAATAACCAAAAATTTCTATAGTGTGGAACAAGAGTTGGCGGACTCGAAGTATAATTGTTAGCTTTTAGAAGACCAAGAGGTTATGTACACAATCTCCCAATAGAAGAGCGATTTCAAGAATTACCTCTCCCCCCCATGACTATTTAGGAAGCACTTCCTCAAATAGAGGACTATTGGCCTCCATGGGATCAAAGAAAAAAATTAAAGCATAGCCTCTAGACGATGTGGTGGTGTCCTTCGTGAAGAACTCTACATTATAATTGAAAATTCACGAGGGAAACTGCAAGATAGTGAAGAGAAATACAATCTTGAAAAGTGGGAAGAATGGATCTTTGTTTGGGGGTGGCCAAGCCAGGTGGCTCCTCTAGAGGTTGATGAGATAGAAATCATATTAGGATCTGAAAAAGATCACACTCGTGGAACTTCGTGTGTGAGTGATCGATTGCGGTGTTTGGGTAATACATTCCAAATAGGTACAGTTGCATTCCAAATGGGTAATGTCTTAGTTAAATACTTTTATCCTGATGGCATGCAACTATATCTATTTGGAATGCATTACCCAAACACCACAATCGATCACTCACACACGAAGTTCCACGAGTGTGATCTTTTTCAAATCCTAATATGATTTCTATCTTGTCAACCTCTAGAGGAGCCACCTGACTTGGCCCCACCCAAACCAAGATCCATTCTTCCCACTTTTCAAGATTATATTTCTCTACACTATCTTGTAGTTTCCCTCGTGAATTTTCAATTATAGTGTAGAGTTCTTCACGAAGGACACAACCACATCGTCTAGAGTCTATGCTTTAATTTTTTTCTTTGATCCCATGGAGGCCAATAGTCCTCTATTTGAGGAAGTGCTTCCTGAAAAGTCATCGGGGGGAGAGGTAGTTCTTGAAATCACTCTTCTATTGGGAGATTGTGTACATAACCTCTTGGTCTTCTAAAAGCTGACAATTATACTTCGAGTCCACCAACTCTTGTTCCACACTATAGAAATTTTTCGATATTGACTTCCAAATATCCCTCGGTGCAAAAGTATCATTCTCATAATAGAAAAAAGGTGCTCCTTGCATGAACACATTGATTTCCTCCAAGCGTGGCCCAATAGGTTTCACAGGAACTCCAAAACCAGTTAGTCTCTCCAGACATAAATTAGAGACATCACATCAGACACTCCAGACATTGTTTGTTTGTATTGCATACTATCTATCTATTTATCACCCTTAAACACTTTCCTCTTCCATTCTCCAATTGCTCTCTTCTAGGCAACTAATGAGCTTGTTTCCATGTCATTCAAGATAATGCTTGCTTGCTTTCTTTTAGGAAATTTGCTTGCAAGAGACTCTTCAACTTGTATGTTTTGCTTTTGTACAGATATAAATTTTAATTCGCGCCTAGATAATAATTAAATAAAATAAGCATTTTTAATGAAAAGATTTAGTCATTCGATGTTACATATTATCTGACGGAAAGATCCTAGACAATTCTTGGAGAAAGGAAACATCATTGATAATCATTTTTTGAAAATAACACTGAATCAAATAAATTAAAATGTTTAATGCAATTTTTAAAAATAGAACTCATTCAATGCTTTCATGCACTGACGGTAAAGCCGTTTGACCCACATCATCTCTCGCCATCAGAATTTCAACAACAACCAATGAAACACTCGACAAGGATGTTGTGCATCCGACAACACTCCTCTGTTGGAATTTTATACTTTGGAGTCAGAATTCCGACGATAGCCCGAGATCGTGATGGTATTCTTTCGGGGAATGAGCATCCATTGTGGTCGTTGGAAAGATTGGAGGTGATGTCGGAATTGCGACGACCACAAGGATAATCGGAACTTCTAACACAAAGTTTTTGATGGCTTTTTTTGTCGGTAGTGCAACGACATGTCGTTGGAATTCTGACAACTTGCTGTCGAAATCTTGACCCAAATATACTAGTGACATTCGGTGGGTCATCCACCTCATGTGGAATATTATATGATTTCTCCTACTGACCCCTAGTATTTCTTACCTACCCTTGTTTCTCATTAGGCCACATGTCATGATTGTGTCCAATATATGAAAGGACACCTAAGATAAGGATGGATGATAACAAAAAGAACTACAACCATTTTGTAGACTTCTTTTTGGCACCAATGTATAGTGAAATTACAAGCACTCTAATGCCTAGATTGTCTGTGTCTTGTAGAGATTGCATTCAGTTCAGAAGTCAGATACAATTGGTTGACTGGTTCTTCATGGAATAATACATTGTGTTAAGGTTTTACGGATCAACAATAGAACCCCACAAACTTCCAATACATGTGACAGAGAGGGATTTTGCATTGTAATATGTATGACAGTTGGAGAGCACAGATGTACTCTTTCATGGCCAGGAAAAGAAGAGCCTAATTCCTTCCTTGCATTTCTCATGTGGAGGGTTCACATTTGACATCAAAACATTCAAAGTGGCACATGATTTTTTGACAATTTTTAGCTTTGGTATTGAGGGTCACTAGCAATATGATCCACTCAACATCATTCAAACAAAGCTTAAGAAAAATGGTAACTTAGAAAGGTTATGTCAACATGAAAGTAAACCATTGCTAGAAAATATTAGAAACATGGACTCTTGGGATGAGGTAAAAAAAGAGATGGAAAAACTTGTCGCTAACAATAAAATTTCAATAGAATAATTTTCATCAGAAATTATGGAATTGCACACATAGAAAACAACAGAGTAGGGCATCCAAAATAAAAATAAAAATAGGAGGTCCTACAATTTCTAACAAAAAGTTGTTAATCCATCTAACAAAGTTATTCCCAAAATAATATTGCAAGAATGTAAACACAAACGTTGGACTCAAACCAAAATAAATGATTTGTGGACTATGAGGAAGAATCTCGATGAACCAAAGACCAGTGCAAACTTTGATGAAAATGATGAGGATATCGAGTTTAGAAAATTCTAGAATATGGAGTATCCCACATAAGGATATGATAGAGGTGATGATGAAAATGAGTATGAGGTTGATGTCACACCAACAACTACTACAGTCTCTACAAAATTGAGTGGATTTGATGCTTCCATGAAAGAAAAATATGGCAAAGGGGCAAACATTGTGGAATAAATGGGTTTTGAAGGTAGTGCTCTAGCTCCCAAAGGAGAAGGCCCTTGGTTTCTAGTTGAGGTACCACTTCCATTAGATTCAAAATCAAAACATCTTGAGAAAAAATTCATTGAACTTTATTCATCAAATTCATCACAGGAAGGTACTACTCATTACCCTGCATCTCCACTTCAATTTGTTAGAGCTTCAAATCCAAATTATGCAAACACTCAAATTCAATCACAACCACTACCACATGGTATTCCTATTGGTGGTGAATCAAGTGCCATTTCCACTGGTGGGGAATCTTGGCCGATGGTATTCCTATTATTGTTCAATCAAGTGCCACTACCACTGGGTGGGATGGCATGGGTACTAATACTAGTTGTCTTGATTAAGTGCAACAATAAGATATCTCTTGCAAGAGGACAATAGTAGTAGATACTATACAGAATCCTAGTGATCAAGGCAAAGTGAAGAAGAATAAGGTTATGACAACAATGGTGAGTACAAAAAAACCTTCTGGAATAAACCCCTCAAAAGAGTATTAAAACTACACTTGCAAGTGAGAGTGGGACAAGATTAGGAATGGCTTTTGGTACTCCTCAAATTGCATTAATTATAACCACAGGTATATATAGAACCTCATATATCACTGCAAGTGTTATTCACCTTTCCAACATTCAATTGCTTCAGCAAACCTAGATTTTCATTACAATGATTTCTTTAATAAATTTGCACAAACCACAAATATGAATAAAGAAAAAAAGAAGACATTGAAGAGGGGTGCCCTTGCTGCAGCTTTAGAGGAACAACCTTCATCGAATAGGGTATTTCCCACATATGACCCAAAAAAAGATATGATGAATTTCATGGTTGTTATGCCCCCAAATAAATAAATAAATCCACCATGAAGTCAGATAGATCCCTCTGAATTTCATGTTAGCACCATCCAAATGGATTTTTCCAAAGCTCAAAATGTGGACAAATATAGTGTGTCAAAAAGGCGAATGAAGTGATCTACACTTCATTGCTAAAGATGGAGAGAGAAAAATAAGGTGGAGAAATAAATGGAAAAGTTACAGTCACACTTGGAAAATAAAAAAGAAAAGAGGAAAGGAGCAGAAAATAAGTGCAATGAATTACAGAAAAGGATAAATAATTCAACCTCTACCTCAGCAATAACAGACCAGGAACATATGGAGGTATATCTGAAGGAAATAAGGGAAAAATTGGATGAAAGCATTAAAAACTTTGATGATGAAAGAGAGACTCTACAACAAAATTATACAAAATCTTGGAATCTGCTATTGCCTTAAACTAAAATTTACAGAACCAATTGGAGCATGAGATGAAAAAAAAAAAATGTGCACAAATGAAAGAAGAGCTATAGAATGCAAATAGTAAAATTAAAAATTCAAAAGACAAATTGAAGGACAATATGAAAAATACAGCAAAGTATATAAAAGAAAACATTTGGGAGCAAGTAATGCAGAGGAATGACAAGTTGTGTGAATGGTTGGAATTGAATGAAAGTCTGAGAGTATTTTTTTGGAAGCTCAAAGAGAATATTGAGAAGAATAGAAATGTTTATTCAAAAGAGAAAATTAAAAAATAGATTTTACAAGAAGTCCACAGCAACAGTGATAACTATTTGGCATCCAAGGGAATTAAGAGCCGCATTGATGCCTTAGTTAAGGCATCATCTATCATTCAAAAATTCTAGAAACTTAGGGAAGCACAAGAAATTTTGGATAAAGTTGGGAAAAAGATATTAAAGCTGTAACAAAAGATAAACAATTTGTTAAATCTTGCTTTGCCAAAGAGTGTTGACACGTCAAATAAATTCATTGGAAAAGAAGCTTTCAAAAAAATGATGGAGACTTTCTTCCTAAGGACATAACTCCTCACATATTTTTGGATTTCATCAAACCATTAACAAATTTGAATGCGGTATTGGGTGAAACAGTGGTGTCAAGTCACTCTTCCAAATATGGATTATTGACGATGTTTTAGTTGGCTTAGTATGATTTTTAAAAAATTGAACTTCCATCAGACGAAGAGTGGAGCACCCTACAAAAACTGGCACAAAGATCTCATGAATCATAGTATGTAATGCATAGTTTTATGCTTTTTTTTGTTTGAAATTTGCCATCGCTTGAAATAAATCTATTTTATGAATAGGAAAAATTGAGCACTCAGAATTACTAATCTAGCTCATGATGCACACCTTCAGCCTTGCAAATTTTTATTCTCAAATTCTCTCAGGTTTTATCTTTTCTACACTTCTCTATTTCCGATTTCTAGGTTTTGTGCACTAATATTCTATATATTTAATTTGTCATGGCTTGAATTAAGTTTTAATTTTGAACTCCACATTTTGAATAGGACTCGAGAGACATGTAGCAGTTACTAAATTGCTAATTCATCCTATAATGGTCATAGATAACTCAAGCCTTGTAAAATTGTACTGAGTTTCTGACATCGATGGGACAATAGATTCAGTGCCTTGGTAATTTATTTTGATTTTGAGTCTTCACATGTTACAAATCAACCTGAAGTTTTTGTGTCTCCCTTGTTTCTATAAAAGGGAATTCAGGGCCATTTGCAAAGGGTTCTAAAATTTGGTATTGACTTTTGATAGAGAATCACATAGAGTTGTGTATTGAATGAATTGTATCTTATGGCTATATTTTAAAAAAATTAATGAAAATATCAACATGTATAAATAAACATCTCTCTATAAATACACATTATGCTCTTTTATTCTTCTATTATCTATCTAAAAATAGAAAGTTGAAAAATGCAATTGCAATTCAATATTAAATTTTATTTGCAAAAGGTTGACAAACACATAAAATATCATAAAGTTATCAACCACAATAGTATATTTTTATAATATGAATGATGACATACAATAATAAGATTAATAAATACCTACAAACTCGTAGTCTTAAATCTCTTATAGTTGTCATTCATCCTCATTAAAATCAGAGCTTCCTTGATTCTTGTTTGTGTTTTCTTCACTCTGAGTCTGTATACCTCCGCTGAACTGCATCTAAATGGTTCCAATAGGTCCAGTACATGAGAAAATTGTCCCATTGACACTTTGGTTTGAAGTGTTGCCTAAACCTCTTCTTTCACATTTCGACCTCCATATTTTCAGTGCCCTATCGTAAGGAAATGTGTGGACATCATACCTAGATATATAGAGCTTCAAGCAATTTTCCAAAATCTTGTCTAGTTTATTTCTTAGCTTTGATTTTAGGAACCCAAAAGCACTAAGAACTCTCTCATCCTCCATAGAAACCAATATCATGGTAAGTGTAAAGTGGAAAATTGGATCTTAGTGGTTCCCCACCTAGGAGAGGGAAAGGAAACCACTAGGATGATTTTAACTTGGGAGATACTTTGCATTCAAAAGAGGGGTTGAATTCTCGAGATCAAAATCCTAGAGTGAATAAGGATGTAAATAATAAGTGAATTGTAAGGGTGCAATGCAATTTACCCTCTTTTGTAAGTAGAAGAGTTGACTTATTGATTATGAAGACAAATGGGTGAAATAAGGAGCTCCTGATTTGGGATCCTGCTTTAACTTCAGATCTGAGATATTTAGACTGATACAGATCTGTCCTATAAATCTGGAGAAAAGTTGTCAGGACCAAGTTGATGTTGCACATGGTCCTCTGAAAAATCCATGCACCGAAAAGGGTTTTTTCCGTCTCTGAAAATGAAGCCCAAACTTGCAATTACAGCTATGCACTTGCGACCTATACAGAGAAAAGAAGGGAAGAAGGGTTGTGGATAGGGTTTGCGTTAGTTAAACCCTGATTGAGGAATCAACCTTGAAAGAAAGTAACTGCAAATGCTTAAATGTAAATAATGGAAATGTATACCTTGTAGATCTGCAATTTGTCGATGATGGTTACTTTGCTTCTTGAATGTAATCACAAGTGCTGCATGAAACAGAATGTAACATGACAAGACCCTAACACACACATATGCTTGTAAATGAATCTTGTAGCATTGCTCCAATGGATGAATGAAGAAGACACATGAGGGAGAAGACTTGATGGATGCTTGATGATGATAATGAAGACCTTCTACTTGAATTTCTCTTATTCTTTGTCCCTTGTAAATCAAAGGATTAACTCCCTTTTATACTAGCCTAGGAGAATTATTTTTCATCTCATTGAAGGCTAACATCGGGGAGATTAAATCCCAAAAAGAAAAATGGGTTCAAGGATTGAATGGACCTATCTTAGGGCCACGTTGAGAGGGAGGAAAGGGGTGCCACACCCCTGTCCTGCCCTATTTTGGGTCCTGGATAGGATCTTGAGGTGATATCACGGTTGAAAGGAGAGGAAGGTCATAATGAAGGTGCAGATAGGGGTCTTAATTGAGAAGGGAGATGCAGTCGCAAAGGTGAGGGCCTAAAATATGGTCAAAATTGTAAGGGTCGCAATTTTATGATGGTATAGTAAGAAATAAATTAGAAAGCTTCAAATATTTTAATATTGAATCATACAACACTTCATTCTTACCTAGATTTGTCCAAAACCTTGTTATTGATCCCTCTTCATGGGGGTTCTCCATTTGGTCATATTGTTCCCTTATAGTGTATGTAAAACAGGATGATTGCTCTCTAAGAAGAGTTTTGTTTAAAATTCCATCTATAGTTACTCCATTGAATCCTATGGATTTTCAAAATTGGTTTATCAAAGTCAATAGCTTAGCTCAAAAATTAGCTGCACTGTTGAAGTTCCAATATTGAGTAAACACAATAGACATGGCTTCAAGTATGTTCTCGGGAGGGAATCTGGTTCTAATCTATGAGGAAAGATCATAGACAATTTTATTCACAGAAGCAATTACATCTACTCAACAATCTTGCTAAAATATTTCCTTGTAACTCTTGCTAGTTGCTTCTTGGGGCGCTTTCTTGGTTCCTCGGGCTTGACCATGGCAAAGAAGTGCATTGGTATCTCAGCTCCACATACACTGGCACATATCTCCTCGTTTGCACCTATCCATAAAAATTTATCAAGATTATTCAAACATGTGAGTGTTCACCACTTAGCAAATTTTTCATCAGATAATGTTGGTTGAAATCGATAGAATTATCGAGGGTGAGGCATGTCATCTTATGCATCTTAGCATATTCTGCAATATACATAGCTCTTTGCTATCTTTTTTTCATAATATTCCCCATTTCCTCTAGCATGGGGAGAAGAGCTGCTAATGTTAAGAGTGTCTCTATATTACTTAACCTCCGAAGAAGGTCAAAAAATTTTGGTTGCTCTGATTCATCGTTATTTGTGTGAAATAGTCCAATCAAGGATGGCTATTCTATAAAAAATTGATGCACTGGACCATCCAAAGAGATCCATCTGGTATCATTATCCTTAAGAAACTTGTTCTCGGCGGTTATTCCATCAGGAAAGTGTTGAAATTCCATAAATCATTTAGGACTTCGACAAAAGTGTGAGTAGAGCTGTCTAACTAAATTTTTAATTCTTTTTACTGGAGCATACTTGCTCACAATTCCAAAAGCTAGATTCATTATGTGGGCCATGCAGGGAATCCCAGTAATGTAGGGTGCACAAGAAGTTTCCATCTTTGCGCAAAGATCGTTCATGTGACCTTGCATTACTGAAGCTCCATCCACTCCAACACACACCAACTTTTTGACAATCTTCATGTCATCCATACCTCCATATTCAATTAAAAAACTCTTTACTAGTTGAAATAAATTTTCCGCTATCACACAATCCTTCATTTTACCAACAGATAGTAGATGAGGTTGGTAGGTATAATTATGTACAGTATAAACATGCATGCATACCCACGAAGTATTATCTACTACCGTAACTTCATCTAAAGGCAATGCAATAAAGTTTGACTCTTTTATTTTTTCTTTTACATCTTCTTTTTCAACCTCAGCAAGACAACTTGCCCATTCCCATCAACTGTTTACTGACCAGTGACTATTAGGATAGTTAGGAACTTTCAAAATGTGTAATAAACCACTCATTGATGGGTAGTCTGTCATAGCATGCGCCCTCTACTCAAAATATGAAAAAAAATACTTAACTGAATAACTTTTCCCAATTGTTCTATTTGCATTGCTTCTCCAATAATAGCTTCAATAGAACCTTTAACTTTAGCAGGCTTCATCTATATTTTCTCATGAAAATAAAATTATTTGGCATTCCTCACATGCTTACATTCCTCCTTTATTTTCCATCTTATCACCGATTTTTTAACTCCATCTATCATTTTTTTTTCATAAACTTTACCCATGTGCTTTTCTATGGTGTTAATTTTAGTTGCAACCTATTTTCCTTCTTATGTTTCCAAGTGCAAATCTTACACCTGGATTCTACTCGGGGCTCTCCTTCAATTGGATTCTCCACTGGTTCAATGAATTAATATTTTGATGCCCAATTAATTTGAAAATTCCTCACTCACATTTCCCACTCTCGATCCTTTTTTGATTTTGGTTGATCCTTTTTTTATATGACTTTTCTTTTCCCCTTCTGTTCATTATCATCTGTGGCATTATCACCCAAGTCGATTATATCATTCTGGCTAGCTTGGATATCTACCATAAAATATTCTTCAAGTTCATCGTGATCTGAGATATCAAGTTCTCCGCCTTCTTCAATATGCGGTGAAGGTTACGAATCTTGTACCTATACTTGTGATTATGTACCTTCCTGATTTTCACCATGATCTCTGTCAACGCCAATGTGTGAAGACAATGTTTTGTGTTTTGTTGGCCTCTTTTGGCCTTCCCCACATTCAGAATTCCTACCCTTATTACTGTTTGACATCTCCAACAAAATAAAGGCTGCAAAAAAATATCAAGTTGTTTAAGAAGTAATAATAGTAAATAGACTAGACTATATGATCCATTGGCCCTATAACCTACAATCTAGATGTCTGAGATCTCTTGGGTGACCATTGGCACTGACGGGTCCCCACTGAATAAGAATGGACTCAATAGTGCAAACAAACAGAGATGAATTCAGAATAATATTATAACACTTCAAAAATATGATTACTCACCTAATAGGTCACTAGTAGTCACTAATGCAGTTAGCAACAATGGTTGTTCCTCATCTGAAACTTCACTATTGATCTGAATTGAGAGCCCAGAACCAACCAAACTGTGTAGAGATAGATCTGATCTTTGAATGTATTTATACCAATCCTTATTTGGAAAATTCAGTGGGAATTTTATATGGTATACATATATTTGGCGAATTCTTCTTAACTATAACATGTCTTATGTAATTTTCGAGGCGATTATGGACTGAACAGTTAATTGGCGAATATAATAGAGTTAGCGAAAATTGGGGTGAATGGAGACATGCGTTCGCAAAATGCCAAGTGAATTGGGTCCTCTTGGCAAATAAATCTTTATAACGCTATTGGAAAACTGTGGTCGTCTATTAAGGCAACCTCGAAGAGTGTAGGCGCAAAAATTGAATTTACCCTGTGGAAAACATGGATTCTATTGGCGAAAATTTCACATAGATACAATTAATTACATAAAACAATGGGCGATTGGGTCATGCATCTGACGAATATTTATAAATTCCTAGCGACATGGCCACCCCTAGTCAAAACAATATATTCGCCATTTTCCAGGTCGCCAACATGAAATATTCACCATTGGCGAATATTCTCCACTAAAGTAAACTCTGAATTATATAAATATTTTTGTAGAAAAATATGTAACATATAAGAGGACGAGGATGTAAAAGATAATAGGAGATAATGTGAAGATCGAAACGTTGTGAGCTTTTCAGCAAGTTGAGCCTGCTTTGTAACATTTATGCTTTATTCACTTTTCCGTTTTCGAGAAGCTGAATGAGCGTTTGCATGTGTATTAATTAGTCCATGGTTCCTTTGGAAGCTTTTCTATTCTAAAGTTTCACACTACAGTTAAGCTATATCCATAGCCGGCGAAGATTTGACATTTTCTTGCTTGGTCGGTTTCATAGATACTATCGATTATAGTTTAAACATAATTACGTATCAATATCGTAAGCTAGTCAGCATTGCGTCTGTGATAGGTAGAATTTTTTAATAATCTGATACAATTCAATTCATTCCCATTTGAGTTACTCTATACGCATTTCCATCCTTTTAGTTGTTATCGTTGACAAATCATTTTATATTCATCTAGTCGAACGCGTTGAAGAAGCTTTAAAATATCAGCTTTCATGGTCAACAATATTTGCTCTCAAGTGATGTTTGCAAGCGGATGCGATAAACGAATTTGCGCGTTGGGTTAGCTGGTAATTAGTCAATATGCATATAATCCAGCTAATCAAAGTCGACGCCTGAAACAATTATTTTCATAAATAGACTCTGTCAACTCTGGCTTAGACAACTCATTCTATGTAGACTATGTCATGGGTATGATCGGTATAAATAGAGACATTACAGAATTGAATTGAAACAACATTAATTTAAGCATAGCCCTAGCATTCAAGCCTTCGTTCTTCAAAAAGTAGTTCTGCAAAGCTTTTCTCAAAGGGCGAAAGCAAGCCTAGCTTTTTTCTGTTCCTAATATATTGCTACGGCCGAAGGCAGAGATCCACAAGAATGAAGACTTTAACATCCTTGTTGATTATTACAACCATGGCATGCTACATATGCTCTGTCTATGCGCAGGCGAATGGGCTGAAGGTGGGTTATTACCGCCATAAATGTCCTCAAGCGGAATCCATTATAAAGAGAACCGTCTCCAAAGCCCTAAAAGAAGACCCTACATTAGTAGCTCCTCTAATCAGGATGCACTTCCACGACTGCTTTGTTAGGGTAAGCCAAACTCCCTTAAAGATCTTCTCATTAAGTATTAATTGTTTGAACTTATATAATAAGGTGATGTTTACAGGGTTGCGATGGTTCAATTCTCATAGACTCCACGCCCGACAACAAAGCGGAGAAAGAGTCACCTGCAAATTTTCCAAGCCTTCGAGGGTTTGAAGTGATAGATGAAGCAAAACGGGAAATTGAGGCCATTTGCCCTCAAGTGGTTTCATGTGCAGACATCATTGCATTTGCTGCTCGAGATAGTGCATCCAAGGTTGCTATCTCTTTTTACTCACTCCTGTCATAACCATAATATCTTAACAATCAGAGCAATTTGTATAGAAAGTTTACTCAGTCTCTCCGGATTGTGGACTACTTGCTTTTGCAGGCAGGTAAAATGAATTGGCGAGTCCCAGCCGGTCGAAAAGACGGGAGAATCTCTAAAGAAGAGGATATCATCGGGAACTTACCTCCTCCATCTTTCAACGTCCAAGAGTTAACGGATATATTTGAGAAGAAAGGTCTATCACAGGAAGATATGGTAACTCTTTCAGGTGGGTAGCATTAAAATTTTGATCAAGAATTACTTCTAGCAGAGATTAAAGACGTTTTTTTTGTCTAATTTCATAGTTTTCTAATAAGGAAGATATGGATCATCGCATTTGGATGCAGGTGCACACTCCATTGGCGTATCACATTGCTCTTCATTTCGTGACAGACTTTACCACTTCAACAACACAGGCGCTGCGGACCCCACACTGGACTTTCAACTGGCGCAGCGACTCAGGCTTACCTGCCCACCTGCTGATACTCCCGACCCAACCGTAGCTTTGGAGGGAACTACCCCCACTCGGCTTGACAACAGATATTACACACAGCTTTATAGAAAGCGGGGATTATTAACATCGGATCAAACGTTACTTTCAACTCCTTCCACACGAAATATGGTGAAGAGTAACGTGGTGAATCCATCTAGTTGGCGTAACAAATTTGGTGAATCCATGGTGAAGATGGGGAGTATCGATGTGTTGACGGGATCGGCGGGTGAAATACGAAAGAACTGCCGCATCGTCTTGTGAAGAAATTTTCATGCCGATATTCTGTACTGATTTCATCAAAATATTATTTTAATCTTTTATTCTCTTTCGAATCAAGTAAGATTGTCGTGTTCAGGCTGCCTCGTCAACCACATTTACAACTTGTATTTCGATATCCACCTTCTAATATAGAGGGAAACCATTAGATTTGAATTTTCAAGATTATTTCTTTCTTAAATCTAATCTCTTTGTATCTCTGATTTAACACTACCACTTCTACTAATAGGAGGTGCAATGGATACACATTTTAAATTTATATTAAGTATATTTGTGAAGATATCTATATTTAAATTTATAAATAATATTTTATTAAAACTATTTATGAAAACCTAGAATTTCAAATTTTCTAAATCTTTCATTTCCTTTCTCTCTATCTCCCATCTCCAATAACATAGATTCCAATCTGTCACAAGCTTACTATTATCAACATTCAAAACTTTAGCAAATTTGTGAAAACTAGATATTTTGGTTGTAACATATTGAAATGTATTTGAAATAAAAAAATTATTCAACAAAAAGATGTATATGATGTGATCTATAATTTCGTATGTAGTACTTGTGTTGATGGTGTTCATCTTGTTCATTTGATTTCTTGTTTCAATTGAGACAATGGTGACAATATTTTAGATGCAAGCTATCAAAAGTTTGCTAAGTAATTTCTTTGTTTCAAGCATGTTGGATATGTACCTTATGATAATGTTACTCAAATGTCTCCTAAGAAATAAATTCTAGAGTATTTCAATTATTTTTCTTAACTGATAAGAAAAATTCAATTACTTGTGTTCAATATTTATGCGTAAGAGAAATTTAGTATTTACCTTATGATAAAAAGTGCAAGATTTCTATCATTGAATAGAGAGCAACCAGCTAGCAAAATAAAGAGAATTACACAATACCATAGATCGGTGATAGCCCCCTTGTAATCTCTTTCAGAAATCACCTCCATGAATCTACAATAATAACCTTAAGAAATATAGTCACCTCCAACATACGCATCTAAGAGCTTTATGCTACTCTTTATCTTCAGGCTATGTCCATTTATCATTTTCTATTTGAAAAATATTTTTGTCCATTTATCATTAAAAACATTTTTTCCATAACCTTACAAGAAAATTAAAAACTACAAATTTTGAATATCCTACCCTTAAATCCGTATGGTAGAAACGCCTTTCATGGTGATATCACACCATGCAAATTAGCTATTGGAAATACTTTTAGGTTTTCATTTAGTTTCCCATTACACACGCCTAAATATGAAGATTATATTTACAAGTGAAAAACTAAAACACTAACATGAAAAGGGAAAAGCTTCATATCTAATATTTATCATTATTGTTTATGTGATTCATTTATCCTTGAGTTGATATATGCATCACCTTTTGATTGTTTCAACTAGGGTTCACTCTAATACACTTGACTAGGGATCTTGTTTACATATATGCACGTATTTTATTGACACAATATTATACACACCTAAGGTTTAAAGAACACACTTTTATTTCAGATCCAACTTGGCTATTTATGGAGGTGGAAACATGAAAAATGAGGTTAACTAAGGCAGGACCCTATATAGTCATGACACCATTGTTTTCCTCTTTTGTGCATTCATAGGCTCATATATAGGTTCTAGCCCATGTTCTAGGTACAAAAGAGCTAAGAAGTTTGAGAAATAGATTACCAAAAAAATTAGGGAAAAGTGCATGATTGATGACATTCAAGATCCTTCTTCTAGGATTCTTAGGGAAGAGGATCAAGTTGGCTTATGTGGAAAAATTGATGTACTATTTCCCTTCAAAAAATTTAGCCCATAAATGGAGTAGAAGAAAAATTCATCTAGTAGACTAATCCCATCATCTCCATGCTTGTATAAGGTTTGATAGGTGAAACTATGTTAAATAGATTCTATCTAGATACACATTTTTTAGAATAATATGGGTCAAAAAAAAATTTAGTTCATGATGGAATCAAGAGGAAACAAATAAAAATAGTAATGCAAACATGCATAGTGAAATGATGTCCTTAATCTAGACCATGGATTATAGTTTAAATGCACCGTTATGTCTAGAGTTAACATCAACAAGAAGATTATTCAGAAGAATTCTTAACTAGTACACTCTCTCAATTGAGTGTTTTTTCTTGTTTTTGGGGGCTTTTCATTTTTTTTTTTGGCTTTGTGTTTGTGTGGGGTTTGTCCCCTGTTTCACTTCTGTTTAATGTTTGTTTGGTTGCTGGCCTTGATCTGTAAAACTTTTGGTTTCAAGTACTTGTAAAACTCATTTATCTTTATCAAAAACATGAACCTCTAGGTCTATTGAAGCTTATGGATTGAGTGCTTAGTAAATTTAAGTACAAATTCATAAACAAATAAATTTGGTATCTCATAGGTACAAATTTATCATTAAATATAAAATAATAAAATCAGAAATACATAAAAATAACATAAAAGAAAACAAGACTCTAGGGAATTAAAACAATGCTAGATTTTTTTTTTGAATAACCTAGGTTATATATGAAGAGTCATGATATTAAAGTATGTATTTGATGATACATTTTTAGGACATTAATTGCAATAAAAATTAACTACGAAGACATGAATAAGGTCTAATTAAAGTGTTATGTTGAATGGCTTCTAAAAAGAGGATATAAATTTTCAAAAGATAATTAGTCATGTTGCACAAATAGAAAAAAAGAGTGATTTGTATAGGAGAAATTTGTAAAGTGATTAGAGTTCAAAATATTTTGATTAAAGAGAAATCTTAACTAATATAAAATTATAACATAGGCTATGTTCTTCACATGCAATTTAAATTATTTTTTTAAATACACATGTACATTCTCCTTACGTTCTCTCAAGCCCTAATAATACACCTTTGTATCAAGGCAGACAGTCACCTCTATTTATGTCCAACCCGAATAACATTCTTATCAATAGAGATTGTTCAATGCACGAGTCTGAGACGTGGAATGGACCCTTCAAACCAAACTTTTAGAAGAGGGTTTCAAATGGACACAGGGTTTTAGATAAGAAAAAGAAACATTCTCATCAGCAAAATGTGTATAGGAAAGAACCTCCAAATAAATCGATAACCCTCAAAAGATGGGTTAGACGAAAGCTCATACAACCTCTTCTCATGTCTTTTACCTCTAGAAAATATGGGTCACTAGGAATCCCCGGAAGCAATACAAGTTACTTTTCCAGCGGAGTACCTGCAACAACAGATTTTAGATATGAGCCACAAAGAACTAATCGGTAAGATCTGGAACCATTCTCCTGACATTTTCATTCTTTGTGATTTGGTAAACTAGACATGGATTGGGTTCAATAATTTATTCTATATAGATCATGGATTGGATAATTTAATTATAATTTTTTCTTCAAAATCCCTAAGAGATAATGTCCACAAATTCAAAGGCTGGTTTTGTATGGGTTTCGATTTGTTTACCACACCATGGAAACCCAACTTTGATCGGTAAGATCTAGAACCATTCTCCTGACATTTCTATACTTTGTGATTTGGTAAACTAGACATGGAATGGGGTTAATAATGTATTCTAGATAGATTATGGATTGGATCATTTTATTGTAAATTTTTCTTCAAAATTCCTAAGAGATAATGTCTACAAATTCAAAGGCTAGTTTTGTATGGGTTTTGATTTGTTTACCACACCATGAAAACCCAACTTTGATCCAAATTATAGCGACATGAGATATTCACCTTTCTAGATTTCTCTATCATCTATGCCTCTTGAATATAGGGACTTGCAACTGATAGAAATCCTAATCAAATATGCATTTTTGTCAAGCATGACCTCATTCCCTTTGAAGTTATAGATCTACCCTTGTGGGTGTGAGTCTTATTGTAGCTCTCCAAAGATTTTCCCAATCAAATCTCCATCAACTCTAAATTTGGAGTTTGGTCTCAAAATATTGACGTTGATCAATCAATTAAAGTCATAGAACACTCTGATTTGTTGAATCACTTCACATCTCAATACCTCAATCCTGATGAAGATGTAATTAAAGTTTGTTCAAATCACACTACTATCCCACTTTTATGTTCTCTCAAAAATATGCCTCAGCCTCCTTCCATTAATATTATGGAAGTTTCCCAGAGGGAAGATCAAGCCTCAGAGTTCTCTCAACCACGTCCCTCTAGCATCATCATTCCAACTGTTTTCTCTCAAAATCAAAATATCTCCGAGGTTCTTAATGTGTTCAAGACTCTAACTATTAATTTTTGACTCCTTATGAATACTAGAGTTTTCTTACCGAGCTTTCAAAAAATTTATCCCTTGGGGATGTTGGAACAAATTGTGAAAGAACAACATATAAAGGCTTGCAATCAGTTAATGAATGAGATTGAAGAGGAGGTTTTCAATCAAGATGAATTTTCTCCTCCTTCATTAGCCTTAATAGTCACTTGTTTCAGCTTATACATTATTTTTTCAGCCAAGCGATGATTCAGTGGTTGTGGGACAGATACACTAATTTAATCAACTTCCTAGGGAAGTTGTTCCTATCTCTTAAATCTACATTTGGGCTTAATGAGAGCTCAAATCACCCATATTTAATCCCCTTAAAAATCAAGGGTGATGTTCATCATTTGGACGGGTATTTTCCAAGTCCAACAAGGCATTTTCCAAGTCCAACAAGGCAAGCTTCAAAAGGAGTTCTTTGTTTGCATAATTCTCCTGAAAATATATTTCATAGTGCATAATTTTCAATAATTTTTCATCATATTTTAGTGAGTCCTTTGCCAAACTTTAAGGATCAGTCTTCTCCATAGGATTGCAGAGTTCTAGATGTAAACCTACCACGTAGATCTACTCAACATCCCACTCTTTTAGATAACTCTATGATTATCATGCTTCCATTCTCCAGACTCATTTTAAGAAAGTTGTCATAATAGAGGATAGCCCTCTTAAACCCAAGAGAAGAGTTGGAAGTCCCCCCCCAAAAAAGAACATGCTAAAGATCATTAGAAATGAGGCTAAAGCAGGAATATAAATAACACTAGATAGTAAACACAGCCTGCAGAGAGTGACACGCTCTTCAGGCAAGCAATGAAGATAGTCACATGGAACATTAGGGGCCTTAATGCCCCTCGCAAGAGATGCCTAATCAAATCTCAGATTGAGAGTTGTGGGGCAGATATAGTTCTTATACAAGAAACATAATTCTCAAATATTCCAGATCTCCAATATTTTAAGTCTTGGAAAAAATGGAAATATGTAGACTCCCAATCTGTAGAGGATTCAGCTGGAATGGCTATCCTTTTGAAAGACAAGGAGGTTCAAATTACTAGCATAGAACTGAAGGAAAATTACATTCATATCCAGGTCAATCATCCTCATGGATTTTTCCAGCTGATTTCAATTTATGAGCCCACTTCAATAAAGGGGAACAAATATCATTTTAATAAAATATCTCATATTTTGGCCACATTTCCAGATATTCCTTGTATAATTGGAGGTGATTTTAAAGCAATACCATCCCTTCGAGACAAGATTGGGGAATCATTCCTCCTATAAAATCTATTCAAGATTTTTCTAAATTTGTGAAAAATAATGGTTTGAAAGATTGTGCTCCTTCAAATAGGAATGTGACATGGACAAATAGAAGGAAGGGCTTCCTATAGAATGTTGAAAGATTAGACAGATTTTTTGTCACCCCTAATTGGTGCTCAACATTCTTATTTCCATCCTCCCAAATCATTCATCTTTTTGGCTCTGATCATTTTGCAATCCAACTAGAGTTATCTTTAGCCTCAAATAATCTTAAGCCAAAAAACTCATTCAAATTTGAGCAGATGTGTTTTTGAGATGTTACTTTTCTACCTTAGCTACGGGCATGGTGGCAAAATTTCCCAAATTTCCACATTTCTAGAATATTCCAATTTTGTAAAAATCTGTAATGGTTGAAATCTTAGATTAAAACATGAAATTCTACAATTTTCAAGAATATTTTCACAGAAAAAGGAGATTTGGAATGAAAAATTAAAGACTTAAATGAAAATATCATCCAATATGGATTCAATGGCCAGTCCTTCAATAACAAAGCTCATCTTAATCTTCAATTAGAAGCAGTGCTTCAGAGAGAAGAACTTTAATAGAAACAAAATCTAGAGAATTATGGTTATATGATGGAGATAGAAACACTAAATTTTTCCACTCTTCTACTAAAATGAGAAGGTCTAGAAATATGATATCCTGAATAAAAAATATTGTTGGGGAATTACTGACTGATAAGGTTAAAATTTAAGAAGAAGCAATAACTTTCTTCTCAAATTTGTTTATAGCCACAGATGGAGAAGTTAAGGGGGCACACTTATCTAGAAAGGAATGCCTGTAGCATATCCCTAAATTAGTATCTAAGATAGCTAATGATGATCTCTTGAAACCCTTCACCATGCAGGAAATCAATGCAGTTGTTTTCTCACTATATCCAGATAAAGCTCCAGGGACATATGGTTAAACTGCTATTATTTTTCAAAGATGCTGGGATTTCATGCGTTTTGAAATATGGTGTGTTAGTCCCAATCAGTGCTGAGAGGGGAGGGGTGGATCAACACTTTACCAGTTGTGCTTAATTAAAAATTTTAATTGAAGTTGTCACTAACTTAACATTATTCAAAATAAATAACTATTGCAGAAGAATAACCATGCATTAAAAGAAACACAGTGACACCAAGGTTTATCTCATTGAAACCCAAATGGGAGAAAACCACGGTGTCAGTAGGAACTCATAAAATTTGTACTATTCTAGAGTACGCCCAGTGAAGAGCCATCCCTTTTAGGAGATTACAAAGACACTGTTTAGGTGCCACCCGGTTAAGGGATTTTGTCTAAGGCCTGTTAATGCCTTTACCTTGTTAAAGGTAGCCTTGTCAAAGGTCTTAGAATCATCATTTAAAATGACACCCAGTTAAGGGGTTTTTACAACCGGACCTATTAAATTCCACATAAATATTTTAGGTGCAATTCTTAGAGAGCAAAATAAAGATGATCTTCTAGAGTGGCTACTCATTAGCTTGATCAGATCACACTGAGGACACTACGTCTGCATCGGTTGTGTCTTTTCTACACAACACTGATTTCTTGAATGCACCTTCAACTCTATCCTTTGTCGATTTGTTGATCCTTGGATTCCACACTATCGGTCCTTTGTCACTTGGGTCACCACTCTATTGAACTCCACTCTACCGGTCCTCTATCACTCGGCTCTGCATTCTCTTAAACTCCCTGTGTGTACACTTTCACATTCTCTCCATTCACCTTGACAACAACCATCTCAAGAATGAGATATGTGAATTTATTGACCCTTTAGTCTGTGGCCAACTTTCCCTCCAAATTATCCCTTTCAAAATTTTGTTATCATGCTTTAAATCATACCTCTGAAATCATTGCAGGAATCTCTGTCAAGATAGTTGAACATGTCGATAAGTTTGCCAGTTGACTAGAGAAGACTCTCAATTTAACTAAATGTTACCTGCGTGTCGACTATAGACTCTTTCGATGTATCAATCAAAATCTATCTAGCTAGTTTCCTCCTGTATACCAGTCTATTTTTTTTCTTAGCCGATGGACTTCTTCTGTGTCAATCTACTCACCACTACCCGGTCTACTTACTGCTCTCCGGTCTACTTACTACTTTCTGATCTACTCACTTCTTGTTGGTTTATGTACTTCTTGCCGGTCTACTCACTATTTATCCTATTTAGGTATTGCTTAGTTGATTTACCTTACTATCCTAGTCTTCTTACTACCGATAGATTGTGAAGACTTAAGAGATGATGTTACCAATAATGACAACCATATCATTCACCGGTCATACAAAACTGCATTAGAATTCCAACAAACTCCCCCTTTGGAATTGATGGCAAATACTACAAACCACTACAAAACTATGCCAGTTATGGCCCTTGTTTCTGACCCCTGTAACTCGTAACTCACACTATAAAAGGTTCCAAAATTCCCCCCCTTTCCATCAATGGCAAAGAATATCCAAAAGAATTTGTTAAAATAAAGAAAAAATCTCTTTGAAGTTTCCCTGATCCACTTTCAAGGAATATTCCCATGAAGATTGAACCTGTTTCATGGTGGTGAAGTGGCCATGTAAGATTGCAATGAAGAACTCCATATCATCAATTGTCTTATAGCCAAGTTTATTTATTAGATAGTATGTTTCTTTAATGTTCAATTGCATGAAACCAACAATTGGTGATAAATACAATTGGAGCTCTAACAAACTAAGACTTCTTTTGTTTTCTTCATCTTTCAACCTTCTGATTTCATGATTTAGCATTTTGGCTTTTCTAGTAAAAGTTGATGTTGAACTGATAAGAGGATCAAAAGAACCTACTAGATCTTGTATTTCATTTTGAATCTCATTTCTTTTGTCTTCTCGGTCTTTGATTAAGGCAGGAAAACTTGAAGATTTCACTAGTAGTTGACCAACTTGCTGCAGTATATTTTTAACTTCTTTTGTTCTGGTGGAAATAGAAACTTTTCTAGCTATTATTTGTTCCATTAAGTTATCTTCTCACTTCATTTCATATTGCCTTAATGCAACCTTCTCCAGATCGGTTGCCTCTGAACTGATTACTTTAACAAGAGTATCCAACTGATCAATAGTGGATGCAGTATCATCGACTCCAATGTTTGGGATTAGGTCAGAGAGAATTGTCTTGGCAAAAATGAGAATACTTTCCTTCTTTTAATTTCCTCTTAGTTTATCCTTTTCAACTTGAATTCTCAGTTTTTCTGAGATTTTCATCAATATCTTGGGGATCATTTTCTTTATATCAATGACCAAGTCACCTTCTTCTTCCTCCTATGTTTCTTCTTCCTTTTATACAGTCTCAATTTCTAAGCTATTTGTTTTAATGATTCTTACCTTCTTCTCACTTTCATTTTCTAAATCCAACTTCCTCTTTGCCGAAGGAGTATTCATCACAGCTTTATTAACCTCTATTTTCTTCTCTTTCTCTTTTCCTTCCTCCGCTTCTTCTCTTCCTCTTTTCCTTCCTCTATCTTATTCTCTTCCTCTTTTCCTTCTTCAGAGAGAATAGGATTTGGTGTCAATAAGGTTTTGTGAAGTGTATCCTCATAAGGAATGTCTTCAACTAACACTTCATCTTGACCGGGAAGCTTAGTTTGATCAGCTTCCTTCACCAATCAAGTGTGAACCGATTGTTCGATATCCTTTGTCAGATTGGGGATGTCTGACACAACATTTCCTATGATTTCCTCAACTATGAAAGTATCAAATTCTTCAGTGGAGTCTTTTTCCTTAGCTTTTCCTTTGTCAAGGGAAGTTGCACCTTGGTCCTGTTTTGTTTCCTTTTCAATTTTTTCTTCAGCTTCCTTTTGCTGGTCCATAATTTTCTTCCACAAGGCAACACCTTCAGCATGCACTACTCCAACTTCACCTATTTTTAGTCTCCTAGTTCTATTCCTTATTGGGTATGTGTAGGATCATGGTGTGCCAAAACAGGCCCTTAAGTGGCAATGAAATTTCAGAAAACCAGAGTTATGCAACTTGACATGAAAATTTGAATAAGTTGTGAACATTATTTTTAAAATATGTAACAAGAGAATATATAGAAAAATGAATGTATTTTCTAAGCTACTAGTTGTTTTTTGGAAAAAAAAAAATCCTATTTGATGAAAATTATAAATTTCAATGCAGTGGTACTAAAATTTCAGTAAAAAATAAGAAGTAGACGTATGTTTGACCACCCTAATCACAAACAAATCTTAATATTATTTTATAATATTTATAATATAAGTATTAGACTGATTTCCGAATGTGACACATATTTTTTTTTAATTTTTTATAAATTAAATAATTATTTATAAATTTTTTACTACACCTTTTCAGAAATTCAGAAACTCCTACGTCTAACCACCTTAACTTGGTCAAAACTTTATGAAATTTAATTTTTTTTATTTTTCCCTATAGTAGATGAAGCATAGGATGTGATGCATGTTTCGGTTTCAAAAAATGTTATACCGTTTGAAAGTTATGAGTATTTTTCAATCAGTATATCAATCATGACTATTGTCAGAATTCAATTAGAAAATAAATAATAATTATTTATTAAAGTCCAAATAAGACAAGCCTTATATTGTTGGAAATCTTGGAATGTCTTTAAAAAACCCTTTTCGTTTTATCAATTTTGGTTACAAAAAAAGTCATCAGCCACCAATGTGAAGTCTGGAAAATCAAGGAATATTGAAAAACACATTTTTTCAGTTGACTTTCTAGGCTTGTCACTTCCAAGCAAATACCAAAGCATTCCCGAGCCTAAACTGGAAATTTTAAAATTTCTCTACAAAAATCGGATATCGGATTTTATCTGATATCCAATTTTAATTCAAAAATTTGCGGTCCCCAAAAAATTTCCCGTTGCCGCCATTTATTTGGTAAACTGCCACATAGCATAAATCTGATATCAGATTTTTATTATTCATATTTTTTAGAGAGAGAGGAGAGAGAGAGAGAGAGAGAGAGAGAGAGAGAGAGAGAGAGAGAGAGAGAGAGAGAGAGAGAGAGGAGGAGAGGGAGAGAGGGAGAAAGAGAGAGAGAGAGAGGAGGAGGAGGAGGAGAGAGAGAGAGAGGGAGAGAGAGAGAGACAATATGACCCCTAATGACACAATTTTGTGTCTTAAGGGGTCCTATGTGTCGTTAGGGGTCATATGGTGTCTTGGGACACCATAGGACCCCTTAAGACACCAAAGCATGTCGTTAGGGGTCATATGGTGTCCCAAGAACCCTTATGACCTCTTAGGACACCATATGACCCCTAATGACACCATATTAGGTCACTTTGGGTCATATTGTGTCTTAAGGGGTCATATTGTGTCGAAAGGGGGTCCTATGGTGTCCCAAGACACCATATGACTCCTTGGGACACTATAGGACCCCTTAAGACACCAAAGCATGTCGTTAGGGTCATATGGTGTTCCATGAACCCTTATGACCTCTTAGGACACCATATGACCCCTAATGACACCATATTGG